>NC_139218.1:8628692-8896192 GCF_055691185.1 Crinia signifera
TTCCATCACATTCCAGCTGTCTCACAGCACATCTGCTTCTCTCTCTCCATCACATCCCAGCTGTCTTTCCCACACATCTGCCTCTTTCCATCACATTCCAGCTGTCTCACAGCACATCTGCTTCTCTCTCTCTCCATCACATCCCAGCTGTCTTTCCCGCACATCTGCCTCTCTCTCTCTCCGCACATTCAATCTGTCTCTCTAGCACATCCGCCTGTCTCTCCATCTCATCCTAGCTGTCTCACCAGCACTTCTTTCACTTCAGTGTGATTATTTCCCTGGCCTTGCTCGCAGGCTTACAATCAATGACATTCTGATGCATCCTATGCCACCTGACTACAGTGGGTATGGCTATGGTCTCACCATGCCACTCATGATCTGTAGATGAAGGACTACTAACAGATACCCAGAATTTCCCGAAATTCATCTGGGAGTCGATCTTTCAGCGCTGTGGCTCCAACCCTATGGAACTCACTTCCCTGCTCAGTTCGAGAAGCTTCCACTCTGGAAACATTCAAAAATAAACTCAAGACTTTCCTGTTCACCCAAGCATTTCACTAATGTCCCTTGTTAAGTTTGTGTTGTAGTTTGTGCTGTAAAAGTCTAATGCAAGCACTTTGCATCCTATTAGGAGAAAAGTGGGTACTTGTGTACTTTCACGGCAGCACCTTAGACTACGCTGTCAGCGTAGCCCAACGGCAGCCTAGCACAGTCAACATAGTGTCCTTGCGGCAGCCCTGCGTAGTCAGCATAGTGTCCCCGTCAGGCAGCAAAGTCACAGTACTCCACGAGCTGCAGCTCTGTCCCCGGCAAGCCTAGTGAGCACCTCTCACACAGCGCCGGTAACCACCAGATCCCCTGCACTGACGGATGCCGGTGGAGAGGAGATCATGCGGGCGCCGGTGGAGAGGCGATCCATCTGCCTGAGACGCACAAGCATCTCATACGCTTGTGCGTCTCAGTAATTATTGCGGCAACCCTGCTGTGTCCGGTTCAGGGAGACGGACAGGGTTAGGGGTTCGGTCACGCGTGCGGCTCATGCACAATAAAGGACGCATTTGCCAGTGTTCTATGTTACATACTGGCAAATGCCCCCACTATCAACGTCAGCCTGAAGCGTGGCGAGCGCAGCAAAATTCATGAGCGGATGCGGTACACGTCCTCCCAACCTGTTCATACCCCCACTATCCACGTCGGCGTGGAGTTGATTTTTTAAAGTGTGGCGAGCGCGAGGGGACGCGTAATACACGTCAAGTAATACGTGTCCCCTCGCTGCACTCGCCACGCTTCGGGCTCGTTTTATACAATCAACTCCACGCCAACGTGGATAGTGGGGGTATGAACAGGTCGGGAGGTCGTGTACTGCGTCCCACGCATGGCTCGCTGCACCGGCCACGCTTCGGGCTGGTGTAGATAGTGGGGGTGTTTCAGGAACACATTCACACCTGTCAGGTCATCCATCTGAAACAATAATGATGACACGTGTTAACTGTCAAATGGATTTTACTGACATAAAGAATAGATAAGAAAAACAATGAGCAATGTTAAATAATACTGTAGAACAACAAGTCCCAGAAAGATCTAAAACACTTATTCCATCGGCACAGCAGCCCCTCCAGATGCAGCTGATGTCGACGCAGCTGCATCATCCTCGGCGTCGGCTGCTTTGTCTGCAGTTGGGACAAGAGTCCATGCGTGTAATATGCGCAGGAAAGCGTCCTCCACCTGTAGGGTTTTGTGCCATATGAATACAAAGTTATAATGGCGGATGACGCGCATGTGGTGGTGCCCCGTCTGCTCCAATTCTTGCGTATTGTACGCACGCCAACAGTCTGAGTAGATGGTGGTACCTGGCTCTATGTGTGCTTCGATTGTCGGCAGGCATTAGGGTCCTGGCATCACGGCTGGCCACTGGTGTGATGAAGCATTCACCAGTGTCACGCGATATCCCACGAAGAGCCACTGCTGTGGTAGGACGCGTCCAACGTGGCTCTTACACTGGACAACCAGACTTTCGTCCACCTCAATGATTTTGCTAGGTCCGCCAATCCGGCTTTGGGGCTGGGACATCAGATCGAGGGTACAGGCCTCCCGCATCATAACGGCAGTTTTGTTAGAAGTCTTGAGGTGGCGCTCACAAAATGGAATGCTTGTCAGCTCCTCCACCCACGAAAATATGAACCACAGAAGGGTCAGAAATGTCAGGTGACATCTGCAAAACAATTGTGCGGCCCGGAGTCTGACCTTCTTGCCACAGCTACTTATGTGGTAGCGCCACATACGCTCCTTTACATTGAGTCACATAGGCACGTGCCTAGGGGCGGCACATGTTTGGGGGCGGCACTCGGATGCTTGTGATAGTACGGTCAGCCTGAAATGTACCAATAACTGCAGATTATCCACTGTACTGTACCATATTCCATCTTAAATGGATAGGACATGCAGATACTGTCCCTGTAACTGCCCTACTTAGTAAATATGCATACAGAATAACAAATAAAAATTTCACAGTTATACAATTATGCGGCGGGGGGGGGGGGGGGGGGCATTATTGTTGTGCCTAGGTCTGTGTCTCTGGCAGCAAGTGGTGGCATTGGAAAAACTCCACTGACTCCTCCTCCATCTTCGGCAGGTTGAAAATGGTTAATGGTTCGACAACCATAACTGACACAATGTAATAAGTGGTGGCACAATGCTGACTGACTACGCTAACTGTGTAATGCTGACTGACTACGCTAACTGTGTAATGCTGACTAACTACGCTAACTGTGTAACGCTGACTGACTACGCTAACTGTGTAACGCTGACTGACTAAGCTAACTGTGTAACGCTGACTGACTACGCTAACTGTGTAATGCTGACTGACTACGCTAACTGTGTAACGCTGACTGACTACGCTAACTGTGTAACGCTGACTGACTACGCTAACTGTGTAACGCTGACTGACTACGCTAACTGTGTAACGCTGACTGACTACGCTAACTGTGTAACGCTGACTGACTACGCTAACTGTGTAACGCTGACTGACTACGCTAACTGTGTAACGCTGACTGACTACGCTAACTGTGTAACGCTGACTGACTACGCTAACTACGTAGCGCTGACTGACTACGCTAACTACGTAACGCTGACTGACTACGCTAACTGCGTGACGCTGACTGACCACGCTAACTGCGTGACGCTGACTGACCACGCTAACTGCGTGACGCTGACTGACTACGCTAACTGCGTGACTCTGACTGACTACGCTAACTGCGTAACGCTGACTGACTACGCTAACTGCGTAACGCTGACTGACTACGCTAACTGCGTAACGCTGACTGACTACGCTAACTGCGTAACGCTGACTGACTACGCTAACTGCGTAACGCTGACTGACTACGCTAACTGCGTAACGCTGACTGACTACGCTAACTGCGTAACGCTGACTGACTACGCTAACTGCGTAACGCTGACTGACTACGCTAACTGCGTAACGCTGACTGACTACGCTAACTGCGTAACGCTGACTGACTACGCTAACTGCGTAACGCTGACTGACTACGCTAACTGCGTGACGCTGACTGACTACGCTAACTGCGTGACGCTGACTGACTACGCTAACTGCGTGACGCTGACTGACTACGCTAACTGCGTGACGCTGACTGACTACGCTAACTGCGTGACGCTGACTGACTACGCTAACTGCGTGACGCTGACTGACCACGCTAACTGCGTGACGCTGACTGACCACGCTAACTGCGTAACGCTGACTGACTATGCTAACTGCGTAACGCTAACTGACCACGCTAACTGCGTAACGCTGACTGACTACGCTAACTGCGTAACGCTGACTGACTATGCTAACTGCGTAACGCTGACTGACTACGCTAACTGCGTAACGCTGACTGACTACGCTAACTGCGTAACGCTGACTGACTACGCTAACTGCGTAACGCTGACTGACTACGCTAACTGCGTAACGCTGACTGACTACGCTAACTGCGTAACGCTGACTGACTACGCTAACTGCGTAACGCTGACTGACTACGCTAACTGCGTAACGCTGACTGACTATGCTAACTGCGTGACGCTGACTGACTACGCTAACTGCGTAACGCTGACTGACTACGCTAACTGCGTGACGCTGACTGACTACGCTAACTGCGTGACGCTGACTGACTACGCTAACTGCGTGACGCTGACTGACCACGCTAACTGCGTGACGCTGACTGACCACGCTAACTGCGTGACGCTGACTGACCACGCTAACTGACCACGCTAACTGCGTAACGCTGACTGACTACGCTAACTGCGTAACGCTGACTGACTATGCTAACTGCGTAACGCTGACTGACTATGCTAACTGCGTAACGCTGACTGACTATGCTAACTGCGTAACGCTGACTGACTACGCTAACTGCGTAACGCTGACTGACTACGCTAACTGCGTAACGCTGACTGACTACGCTAACTGCGTAAGCTCCGGCTAGCCACGAACGTACTGACTACGCTCACTGCGCTGGCTGCGGGAACACAATGCTGATACTGACAGGGACGCTAACTACGCTGGCCGCGGGAACACTACGCTCATTCTGACAGGGACACTACGCTGATTAAGTAACTGCCGCCGTGAAACTACAGAAGTACCGAAAAGTGCCTTTATAAATCATTATTATTATTATTATTATTATCGTTCTGAGCAGCCCTTGTGCAGCATAACGTGGGTATATGGGCAGAGGAAATGCTGCACGTGTCTGGTAAAGGCTGGGGGAGACCTGATGGCACTGACTGTACTGTTATGTTACTACCGTCCCCTTAATTTTTTAATTGCTTCACCACTTTTCTTACATTGCTGCTCATATATACAATATGGCCCTAGCCTATGTACTAGATCACTTGTGGCGGACATCCAGGGACTTTCAGGAAGTTCTGTTTGTATATTTAGAGTTGTCTGTTACTCTGGTTGATCTCTGGATGTAAATGTGTCTTCCCACCTTAATGGAGCAAAGGGGATCCCACTGTGTGCTGGAACTTTAGTCGGATGCGATGAGAAGTCAGTGATATATGTGTTACTGCACTTGGACGCACCGTGCATGCGTCCCGATTGTGTTCCTGCAGAGTCTCAGATGCACACATGGACAGTGGTCCTGTGCATCTGAAGATAGAAAGATTGGATATAAGTGCACAAACCCTACTGCTTAATAACAAATTATATATGACCACTCTTTGGTGAAGTAAAAAATGTGTTTTATTTTTAACACAAAGACACGTTATTTAGAAACAATTCCTTATATACATTTAAAGCAAGATAAAAAGGCTAAAGATAAGTGCCACCTAGTACCGGTATACATTAACTAGACAAACAAACATAAAACATAAAAGTCCTCTTGGGGCCTGATTCGGCGCCTGGTATCAGGGCAGATGGTATAATATGTAGTCCAGAGTGATACCCAACTGGGTCAAAAAAGTCCTGCAATCAGGGTGACAGCTGTATTAAAGCTGTTATCAGGGTCTTGGAGAGTTGGAAGGGGTTTACCTTGTATCCAGATACTCACTGACCACAAAAAAATTGATAATGTCTGCTGGCAGACTCTAACACTCCATCCATCATCTTCCTGCACCAACACACCATCCATCATATGCCTGCACCGACATACCATCCATCATCTGCCTGCACCAACATACCATCCATCATCCGCCTGCTCCAACATACCATCCATCATCCGCCTGCACCAACACTCCATCCATCATCTGCCTGCTCCAACATACCATCCATCATCTGCCTGCACCAACACACCATCCATCATCTGCATGCACCAACATACCATCCATCATCTGCCTGCACCAACATTCCATCCATCATCTGCCTGCTCCAACATACCATCCATCATCTGCCTGCACCCACATACCATCCATCATCTACCTGCACCAACACACCATCCATCATCTGCCTGCACCAACATACCATCCATCATCTGCCTGCTCCAACATACCATCCATCATCCACCTGCACCAACACTCCATCCATCATCTGCCTGCACCAACACTCCATCCATCATCTGCCTGCTCCAACATACCATCCATCATCTGCCTGCACCAACATACCATCCATCATCCGCCTGCTCCAACATACCATCCATCATCCGCCTGCACCAACACTCCATCCATCATCTGCCTGCTCCAACATACCATCCATCATCTGCCTGCACCAACACACCATCCATCATCTGCATGCACCAACATACCATCCATCATCTGCCTGCACCAACATTCCATCCATCATCTGCCTGCTCCAACATACCATCCATAATCTGCCTGCACCCACATACCATCCATCATCTGCCTGCACCCACATACCATCCATCATCTACCTGCACCAACACACCATCCATCATCTGCCTGCACCAACATACCATCCATCATCTGCCTGCTCCAACATACCATCCATCATCCACCTGCACCAACACTCCATCCATCATCTGCCTGCTCCAACATACCATCCATCATCTGCCTGCACCAACACACCATCCATCATCTGCATGCACCAACATACCATCCATCATCTGCCTGCACCAACATTCCATCCATCATCTGCCTGCTCCAACATACCATCCATCATCTGCCTGCTCCAACATACCATCCATCATCTGCCTGCTCCAACATACCATCCATCATCTGCCTGCACCAACACACCATCCATCATCTGCCTGCTCCAACATAGCATCCATCATCTGCCTGCACCAATATTCCATCCATCATCTGCCTGCTCCAACATACCATCCATCATCTGCCTGCACCAACACACCATCCATCATCTGCATGCACCAACACTCCATCCATCATCTGCCTGCTCCAACATACCATCCATCATCTGCCTGCTCCAACATACCATCCATCATCTGCCTGCACCAACACTCCATCCATCATCTGCATGCACCAACATACCATCCATCATCTGCATGCACCAACATACCATCCATCATCTGCCTGCACCAACATACCATCCATCATCTCCCTGCACCAACACACCATCCATCATCTGCCTGCACCAACATACCATCCATCATCTGCTTGCACCAACACACTATCCAACATCTGCCTGCTCCAACATACCATCCATCATCTGCCTGCACCAACACACCATCCATCATCTGCCTTCACCAACATACCATCCATCATCTGCCTGCACCAACACACCATCCATCATCTGCCTGCACCAACATACCATCCATCATCTGCTTGCACCAACACACTATCCAACATCTGCCTGCTCCAACATACCATCCATCATCTGCCTGCACCAACACACCATCCATCATCTGCCTGCACCAACATTCCATCCATCATCTACCTGCTCCAACATACCATCCATCGTCTGCCTGCTCCAACATACCATCCATCGTCTGCCTGCACCAACACACCATCCATCGTCTGCCTGCACCAACATACCATCCATCGTCTGCCTGCACCAACATACCATCCATCATCTGCCTTCACCCACATACCATCCATCATCTACGTGCACCAACATACCAACCATCATCCGCCTGCACCAACATACCATCCATCATCTGCCTGCTCCAACATACCATCCATCATCTGCCTGCACCTACATACCATCCATCATCTGCGTGCACCAACATACCATCCATCATCTGCGTGCACCCACATACCATCCATCATCTGCGTGCACCCACATACCATCCATCATCTGCGTGCACCCACATACCATCCATCATCTGTGTGCACCCACACACCATCCACCATCTACCAGCACCCACATACCATCCGTCATCTGCCTGCACCCACATACCATTTACCAACTACAGTGTACTTTGCTGGTGAATAAGCTTACAGCCATGTGAAGTCTGCTGGTGAATAAGCGTGCAGGGCCTTGTGTTGGTTGCATACATTATTGTTAAATGATACGATGTTGTTTTGTAGAAAGATAATACATTCGTCTTTCTACACACGACTTGTGACGTAGTCATTCCTGGCATTGTTCTGCTGTGTTACCACATTGTCTGCACTCACTCACTTGCGTAATGTCGCTTGTTGTCTCATGTTTGTTGCATGACTGCTGAATTTCATTATCGCAGCGTCCTTAGCACAGGACTTGCTGGGCCACATTATCATCCAGTTACCGAACCATCAGCAACCTGACGCTTAGCTTATGCTCAGTGACTCAAAGCTCTATTAAAATCTCATTAGCAAAACAAAGGTGAGAAGTAGTGTATTGTGCATTCGGGGGACCAATCACTGTGCACTATACAGTTGTGCTGTATTACACTTTGGGTGGTGAGGGGAGGACATTGTGCTGCGGTGTGGAGAAGATCAGCTGATAGGTCCTTCCTAATGCTTTGTATATAGCTTACTACTTGGACTGATAACGCTGTGATTAGTCTGTACCTATGCATTACAAGGTAAGTACGGTACTTTCTGCTGTATTACTGAATTACAAGGTGCTGTAGTTTGATTTCATGTTAGGACATTTTCCAACCTCTCATCCAGAGCCGGCCCTAGGCATAGGCAAACTAGGCAAATGCCTAGGGCATTTAGAATGTCATGGGGCACCAGCAGCCTCTGCTGATTAAAATGATATGCAGCATGCCTATATTCTCTGTGTGAGTGAGGCTGTATCTGCATATGAAATAGTGTATTCATGAAAATCACTGTAACATAGCATTCTGTATGCAGGTACAGCCACAGTCGCACACAGAATATAGGCATGCCGCATATCATATTAATCATCGGAAGCTCCTTGTGTGTCCTGGTCACAAAACAATGCAAATTATACGAATTTTCAGCAAAAAAGGCACCCAACGTTAGCAAGATGTATGAGGAAACATCTGAATCCAAGCAGAGGCAGAGGTCACAGTGTTAGTGGCTGTGCAAGTGCTGTCTGTGGGTGGGTTGGTTGTGCAATAGTGTTCAGCATATCTGTAAGGGGCATTATGTGTGTCATGTATAAATGCATTAATAATGTGTGACATATGTGTAACAGGCATTATGTGTGTCATGTGTATAAGGGCATTAATAATGTGCAACGTATGTGTAATGGGCATTATGTGTGTCATGTGTATAAGGGCATTAATAATGTGCAACATATGTGTAAGGGGCATTATGTGTGTCATTATGTGTATGAAGGGCATTAATAAAGGTTTGCATAATGTGTAAGGGGCATTATGTTTATAAGGACATTAACAATTACTGTGTGGTATTATCAGGGGTGCCGAGAGAAAGGGGTAGGGGTTACAAATTACCTAGGCCAAAGTCTGATGGGAGGGCCCAGTGGGGGCCCCGGGCCCCCTCCCCTTAAGTGACAGCTGCAGCTCTTCTCCTCTGCCCAGCACACACTGCTTTGTGCTGGGTTGCAGTGTGGCCATGGAGGTGCTTAAAATATAATATTTTCTCAGGATTTTTTTCTAAGGGTATAATGTGAGGAGTGATGTACATAAGGTAAAGTGGTACTACTGTGTGATGTAACGTGAATAAGGGACACCATCGCATGATATAATGTGAATAAAGGTGCACTACTGTGTGGCATAATGTGAATTGGGGGCTACTACTGTTTGGGCTGCGCACCGAATGTGTGCACTGTTTCTATTTAAAATATTGCGGGTAGGAGCACCATAATGATGACTGCTATGATGAGGGTTGATGGTGCTGGGAAAGGGGAGCAGGGTCAGAGACGGAACTAGTGGTGGTGCTAGGGGGCACCAGCCAAAATCTTGCCTAGGGCGTCATTTCGGCTAGGACCGGCTCTGCTCTCATCTATTATTTTCCAACCAGTATAATTTATTTATGGCACGTGGCATGACAGGGGACCGTTATGAGTGGCAGGGCTTGCTGGGACTTGTAGTTTCTCTGTGAGATGATTGGACGGTGGAGACAGAGGTCGCTGTGCTAAGATCGCACAGCATTGCTCACTTGCAGGTACATTTATGTTTCCTAAGATGAACGTGACACACTAATAGGTTACTCAAAGTGCGTACACACGGAAAGATTTGGCAAAAGATCTGGTGTTCCCTACCGAATGAAACGACCAATCGATCAAATCGTTCCATGTGTACAAACAATATAGATGCCGATGCGTATACCCGACGGTCGTTGGTAGAGGTTGATGATCTTTCCTGTATGCAGAAAGATCAGCGACCAATCGTTAGCGATGTGTACCAATCGTTTCATGTGTATGCAGGATGGACGATTTGGTAAAGCTGATTGGCTGGCTCCCTCTCCCTCCACCATCCTTAAAGATCGGTCGTTCACGTGCAATCCTTTGTACAATCATTCACTTTTTGACACCAAATCATTTGTGCAGGAGTTCTGTGGAAATTGTTAACGAGATTGGATCATTTGTTAAATCTTTCCGTGTGTACGCACCTTTAGATGGGCATGGGTCATAGGGTCAACATAATTTAAGGTTGATATGTCTGAAGGTCAACATGGGGTTAGGTCAACAGGGTCATTAGGTTGACACAAGCATTAGGTCGACATGGGCAAGGTCGACAGTCAAAATTTCAACATGGGGTTTTTCACTTTTTTTCCCGAATGTCGACACAAAAAAAGTGCTCCGCATACCCTTGCATGGCTCGCTGTGCTCAGCACACTATTTTATTCTCCCACCACACCCTAGTGGATGGTAGGGCATGAAATATCGCCTGTCGGCACTTGTCGGCTCAAAAAAAGTGAAAACCCCCAATGTCGACCTTGCCCATATCGACATAATGCATGTGTCAACCTAATGACCCTGTCGACCTTCAGACATTTCGACCTTGATTCATGTCGACCTTCAGTGGTGGACGTAATGCATGTCATTACCATTATTATGAACATGAATGTGGTAGTCTCGGGATTTCAAGGTCACAGACTCAAACATTTGGTTTTAATTTTTCGAAATCTCCTGTTTGATGCATTATGGGATCAATGAATAATTTTTTCTTCTGGATTTAAAAAAAACTGGGATATTCTTTACTAATATGATAATATTATAAATCTCAGTGAATTGTTTTGACAAATGTTAAAGCACTGCCAATAGCAAGCCTTGGTACACACTGGAGCGATGGAGATTAGTTCCGGCATTGGAACACATCCCATCAGCACGGATTGTACTGGTACACACTGGAGCGATGGAGACTGGCTCCGGTATTGGAACACACCCCATCACCACGGATTGTACCGGTACACACTGGAGCGATGGAGATTGGTTCCGGCATTGGAACACATGCCATCAGCACGGATTGTACCGGTACACACTGGAGCGATGGAGATTGGTTCCGGCATTGGAACACATGCCATCAGCACGGATTGTACCGGTACACACTGGAGTGATGGAGATTGGTTCCGGCATTGGAACACATGCCATCAGCACGGATTGTACCGGTACACACTGGAGCGATGGAGATTGGTTCCCGCATTGGAACACATCCCATCAGCACGGATTGTACCGGTACACACTGGAGCGATGGAGATTGGTTCCGGCATTGGAACACATCCCATCAGCACGGATTGTACCGGTACACACTGGAGCGATGGAGATTGGTTCCCGCATTGGAACACATCCCATCAGCACGGATTGTACCGGTACACACTGGAGCGATGGAGATTGGTTCCGGCATTGGAATACATCCCATCAGCACGGATTGTACCGGTACACACTGGAGCGATGGAGATTGGTTCCGGCATTGGAACACACCCCATCAGCACGGATTGTACCGGTACACACTGGAGCGATGGAGATTGGTTCCGGCATTGGAACACATCCCATCAGCACGGATTGTACCGGTACACACTGGAGCGATGGAGATTGGTTCCGGCATTGGAACACATCCCATCACCACGGATTGTACCGGTACACACTGGAGCGATGGAGATTGGTTCCGGCATGGAACACCTCCGATCAGCACGGATTGTACCGGTACACACTGGAGCGATGGAGATTGGTTCCGGCATTGGAACACCTCCCATCACCACGGATTGTGTTGGTACACACTGGTGCGATGGAGATTGGTTCCGGCATTGGAACACATCCCATTAGCACAGATTGTACCGGTACACACTGGAGCGATGGAGATTGGTTCCCGCATTGGAAGACCTCCCATCAGCACGGATTGTACCGGTACACACTGGAGCGATGGAGATTGGTTCCGGCATTGGAACACCTCCCATCAGCACGGATTGTGTTGGTACACACTGGAGCGATGGAGATTGGTTCCGGCATTGGAACACCTCCCATCAGCACGGATTGTGTTGGTACACACTGGAGCGATGGAGATTAGTTCCGGCATTGGAACACCTCCCATCAGCCCGGATTGTACCGGTACACACTGGTGCGATGGAGATTAGTTCCGGCATTGGAACACATCCCATCAGCACGGATTGTACCGGTACACACTGGTGCGATGGAGATTGGTTCCGGCATTGGAACACATCCCATTAGCACGGATTGTACCGGTACACACTGGAGCGATGGAGATTGGTTCCCGCATTGGAAGACCTCCCATCAGCACGGATTGTACCGGTACACACTGGAGCGATGGAGATTGGTTCCGGTATTGGAACACCTCCCATCAGCACGGATTGTACCGGTACACACTGGAACGATGGAGATTGGTTCCGGCATTGGAACACCTCCCATCAGCACGGATTGTACCGGTACACACTGGAGCGATGGAGATTGGTTCCGGCATTGGAACACACCCCATCAGCACGGATTGTACCGGTACACACTGGAGCGATGGAGATTGGTTCCGGCATTGGAACACATCCCATCAGCACAGATTGTACCGGTACACACTGGAGCGATGGAGATTGGTTCCGACATTGGAACACTCCCCATCAGCACGGATTGTACACCTCTATGGTGTCTCTGATCTGCAAGCGCCCTGTGTGCGAAGTGGGCGGCAGCTGACATCTGCTGATGTCCGCTGCCCGGCGTTCCCATGAGCTGTGCCCCCCACGCTTCCTGCCCGCACTGTTAGGTGTGAGCGGGATGGTGAGCATGTAGTTCACCATGCCCGCTCACACTCTACGTCTGCACATGCGCAGATGCAAACCGTCGGTCCCCCGAATGCTCAGGGGACCGAAGCAATGAGAATAACCCCCATAGTGCATACACACTAGACGATCTGAACATTCCTTTTATCGTCTACTAGTCACTAGTGTGCACACAGCTTGTACAGCACAAAATCACTGTGACTACTAATATAAGGCCCATTGTGTTACGGACAATCATAAAGGAATAAAAACAAAGTAAAAAGTATGTTTTCTATATTTGAGTAATGGTCACATTAAAGCCAGTTCTGTTCTGAACACATCCTGGACTAAGAAGTGTCTTTCGTCTTTATATGCCGAAAGGTTGGGAATCTTGTGGATTTTCTGACATTATAACTTTCAATTTAAACTACAAAGGAATTATGTTTAATATGCTCTTATAATGTAAGGTAAGGGCTGTATTCCTGCAATTACCAGTATACAGTATAGCACATCATATCGGCATACAGTAGTGTTATAATCCCTATCCAGCGCCCACCTCCGATTAGCAGACCCAGAACTATGGCAGACTCGTTAAGTGCCGGCGGTGCCTTGTGCACAAGCACCTGATTGGAGTTCTGTTGGGATGTTGCCCATAGTAACCAATCAGATTCTACTTATTATTTAGTTAGCAGATTTCCATTGAATGTTATGTTGAAATAATTATTTCCTAATTCCTTTACACATTTATTGGTTTTGTTGGAAATGCTATTTTCATTGTAAGTGTGAGCTGCCAGCTAAGCGTGTATGTGTGCCCTGGCACTGCCAAGCCTCCGATGTTTGTGTGAGGGTGGCGGAGCGGTGGGCAGAGCTGGCCTGTTCTCTAGCGTGCGAGTATACGCACCCTAGCCCACAGGTCTGAATTAGTCTCTTCTGCCCGGCTCGCCGATCTTCTGTTGGTAAATTGTGTGATAGATATTCTACCATGGTAACGAGCGGTGACAGAAAATGTCTTCTGCCGCCAGATAACACACGGACACCTTATCTTTTAGTGTTTGGTTGCACGTTGCTTAATCTAATGGTATCCTCTTTCCCAGGTGTTGGGTTACTCATTTCATTCATTTCAGTCAGGACAAAGTGGGCGCCTTTTAAAAATAAGGCGAGTTATACGTCCCATGTGACCATGATCACGCAAACAGCAGGATATGGGCAGAACCCGGGTGGTCTGGACATTCCCTCTCCCTGACATTCTGGCAGTTGTGCCCCTTCCAGGAGAGTTATCTGTTGCAGAATAACACCGCCCCTAATAGTGATGACAACTGGGCCACACCCCCTCCACAGCCAGCCACACACCTTTTTTGAGCATGTGCCGCCCAAACGTACTTGCCCCGACACCCCTACCCCCTGCCCTGTCTGCATCCTAATGGGATGACTACTGTAACATGCTTACCTACTTACAAATTATGTCACTTTAGCCCCACCCCACAAATTGTGGGATGTACCATTATGTGGGCGGGTCTAATGATGCAAAGGTGCAGTCCTGGTCCCCAAAGTTCCCTGCTGCCTCTTCTCTGTGCTTCTCCCGGAGAGTAGTATTCTGATGTAGGCAAGTACACCTTCTGATGTTGTGTATATAATAGACAATATTAATATTAACCAAGGAGGGTAATCAGAACATTCTGCCAGGGATTATCACACATAAAAAATAATATAGACTTTAATTTGACAGCAGATAAGAACCACCTCGCCCACATCTAGTCTGACAGCCAATTAACCTACCAGTATATTTTTGGATTGTGGGAGGAAACCAGAGTACCCGGAGGAAACCCACGCAAGTACGGGGAGAATATACAAACTCCACATAGTTAGGGCCATGGTGGGAATCGAACCCATGATCTCAGTGGCAGTGGTGGTAAGCATTACACCACTTGTATTGCAATAACACAGTAATAGCGCCACCTGCTGCCCATACTGTGTAACCTTTCAAGCAGAATTATGCCTGAGCCTGTTACTGTGTCCCAACACCCCCTTCTCCAGAACTGAGGCTAAGGACCTTATTCAGGTTGATTCGCAAGGCTGCGTGTTTGCAGCCTTGTGAGTCCACCAATGCCCTCCTTGCGAATGGTGGCTGGGCACCACCCATTCACAAAGCAAATTCGCACGCATCCATTCGCAGCCTGCTGGGATCCACCCCCATCATTTGATGGTCGCTGGCCATTAAATGATGCCGAAGGCTCACGCATATATAAGCTTACCTCGGAGAAACCTTACAGACGCGTGACTTCTCGGGGGGATGTAGGCGGGCATAACGCCTACTTCCCTGGTAAACGCCCATCTCCGCCCCCCACCCGCAAGGTTGCTTGCATGCTCCAGGTAAACAATGAGTTCGCCGTGACCACACGCAACAAGTGCATGTGCAGAAATGCACATGCGCAATCAAAAAACATTGGTCCCCGTGCGAAGGAGCGGCTGTTGCGAATTCACCTGAATAAGGTCCTTAGTCCACTGAACCTTTCTCTGTAGTCTGTAATGGTGGACACCAGCTAGCGGCTTTTGGACCTACATTATGTACTGTATTATGCTCTGAGGATTTCCAAGTTATTTAGGTCATGTGGCCATTCTTTACAAGGGTAACGTAGCCGGTATCATTTACAGGAGCAATTCCCAAATCTCTCCATCTGGGGCTGTGAAAATCTCAGCATTTCCCAGCTGGGCCACCTTTAATCCTCTATGAGAGTCACTATCTACCTGCTGCCTCCTGGTGTCATTATATAGGCATAGCTAGAACTGGGGGAGCTTGTGTACAGTGGTCCCCCACCATGAAGAAGCCTCCGCACCACCTGTTTGTATGGTGCGACAGCTCCCTGTGCTTCTCACGCGGCGCCATATTTCCAGTGATAAGGATGGCACATGTGCAGAAGAGACCAAAGACTCTGGCACAGTACCAGTCTCTACTGGTTGATGTGTGGTGCCATCGTACCAAATACATCACTAAAAAGTCTGATCTGTGGGAGAAGCAAAGGGAGTCAAACCCATGGCATGGCAGGCACTGTGGTCAGTCATGGGCGCAGCGTGTGGAGTGCGGCTCCCTGCATCCATGACAGATGGGAGTTCTATTGGAGATGGGGGTTGCCCATAAGAACCAATCAAATTCTATCTACTATCTTCTAGAAAGTGCTTAATAGATAAGAAGTAGAATCTAATTGATTGCTGCGGGCAACTCCCATCTTCAATAGAATACCCATCTTAGTAAATGTACCCCTTAGGGGGTGATTCGGCTTCATTTGGCCCACAATGAATTCACTGCGGGGACCGATGGTGCGGCTCTGCACATGTGTATCTGTGAATATGCGTATGTGCAGGACTGCTGTGTGAACGCCTTTGGCGACCATCACAGGGGGTGGTGGGAAGTGGGCAGACAGGGGGTTAGGGCATGAGGACACCCAGCGTTTCAAACAAACGCTGGCCGTCCCCATGCGAATGCAGGCGGGTCAAAGCCTGCACAAGGCAGTCCCCATGATGTCACATGACGTCAGTGCCCGCCCTGTTCTTGGCCATTTTCGAGTCAAATAAAAGACAGTCTAAACTGACGTAATTTGCGAACACCTGAAAACGAATTAGATGGCATGCTGCCATGTATACTCACAAGGTGGCAGTAAATGGGCATTCGTTTGCCAGATGGGCGGGTGGGCGGCTTTAACCCACTCGCTAAGAAGTGAAGGAGCCATCCTGAATTAGGCCCTAGTTTCAGAATCTCTTGTGGCTTTCCGTTCTGTAATCACACCTGAGATTGTGAGATCCTTTCCCTGATTCCCTCTTATGCCATCTGTATGTATTTGCCCTTGGCGTCTGTGCCACATATAAATACAGTAACTGTGCACGGGCACTTAGTGTCACCTGGTGCAGTGCTGAGACGGTGCAGGTATTCCTCCTCTGTGGTATCACTGTGGACTATGTACTTGCTCCCGTGGAACGTGATGGTGAGTCCTTTCCCTGATTCCCTCTTATGCCATCTGTCTGTATTTGCCCTTGGCGTCTGTGCCACATATACAGTAACTGTGCGCGGGCGCTTAGTGTCACCTGGTGCAGTGCTGAGACGGTGCAGGTATTCCTCCTCTGTGGTATCACTGTGGACTATGCACTTGCTCCCGTGGAACGTGATGGTGAGTCCTTTCCCTGATTCCCTCTTATGCCATCTCTATGTATTTGCCTTAGGCGTCTGTGCCACATATAAATACAGTAACTGTGCGCGGGCACTTAGTGTCACCTGGTGCAGTGCTGAGACGGTGCAGGTATTCCTCCTCTGTGGTATCACTGTGGACTATGCACTTGATCCAGTGGAACGTGATGGTGAGTCCTTTCCCTGATTCCCTCTTATGCCATCTGTATGTATTTGCCCTTGGCGTCTGTGCCACATATAAATACAGTAACTGTGCGCGGGCGCTTAGTGTCACCTGGTGCAGTGCTGAGACGGTGCAGGTATTCCTCCTCTGTGGTATCACTGTGGACTATGCACTTGCTCCCGTGGAACGTGATGGTGAGTCCTTTCCCTGATTCCCTCTTATGCCATCTGTATGTATTTGCCCTTGGCGTCTGTGCCACATATAAATACAGTAACTGTGCGCGGGCGCTTAGTGTCACCTGGTGCAGTGCTGAGACGGTGCAGGTATTCCTCCTCTGTGGTATCACTGTGGACTATGCACTTGCTCCCGTGGAACGTGATGGTGAGTCCTTTCCCTGATTCCCTCTTATGCCATCTCTATGTATTTGCCTTAGGCGTCTGTGCCACATATAAATACAGTAACTGTGCGCAGGCGCTTAGTGTCACCTGGTGCAGTGCTGAGACGGTGCAGGTATTCCTCCTCTGTGGTATCACCTGTGTCCATCGTGGACTATGCACTTGTTCCCATGGAACGTGATGGTGAGTCCTTTCCCTGATTCCCTCTTATGCCATCTGTATGTATTTGCCCTAGGCGTCTGTGCCACATATAAATACAGTAACTGTGCGCAGGCGCTTAGTGTCACCTGGTGCAGTGCTGAGACGGTGCAGGTATTCCTCCTCTGTGGTATCACCTGTGTCCATCGTGGACTATGCACTTGTTCCCATGGAACGTGATGGTGAGTCCTTTCCCTGATTCCCTCTTATGCCATCTGTATGTATTTGCCCTAGGCGTCTGTGCCACATATAAATACAGTAACTGTGCGCGGGCGCTTAGTGTCACCTGTGCCAGTGCTGAGACGTTGCAGGTATTCCTCCTCTGTGGTATCACTGTGGACTATGCACTTGATCCCGTGGAACGTGATGGTGAGTCCTTTCCCTCCAATGCTCCCTTCAGACAAGAGTCCACCTTCCAACCAAGGATCATATTGCACATCTATTACTAGATTACTAACGTTTGTACTGAGGCTCATGGGAGATGGAGCTCAATTCCTTCAGCTGTAATATACTGTAGTTTCCATCTGCAAGATAGATTGTCTGGGTACACGGGCAGTGAGGACATTCCCAGAAGCTCTACTCCTCTTATTTGTTCGAGTGTCAGTGAATCGAGTCAGTGAGTCAGTTCATGTGCCAATGAGTTGAGTCAGTGAGCCAGTTCGCGTGGCAGTGTGTGGAGTCAGTGAGTTGGTTCATTCGATAGTGTGTGGAGACAGTGAGTCGGTACACACAGAAGTCCAGACGAGGGGTGTGGTGCGGTGGGCCAGGCAATTTGAATATGGTAACGCCCATTGGGACAGATGTATTAAGCTTTAACAATAGATAAATCCAAGGGTGATAAGGAGAGATAAATGTCCAGCCAATCACCTGCTAACTGCCATGTTACAGCCTGTGTTTGAAAAAAGTCAGTAAGGAGCTGATTGGCTGGACGTTTATCTCTCTTTATCACCCTTGGATTTATCTCTTGTTAATGCTGGCCACACATCAGACCAACTTTCCTCCAACCATCCAACTAGTTGGTTGGATGGAATAAAAACCTGGTACTGGATAGGAGCAAATGTAATTTGTAATTAAGTCATTTGTTTCCCAAATCTGAAAATGGACAACAACTGTCACTCAGACAATGTACTGTAGTTGGACCTATTTGATTTAAACAATTTCACTGAATGTTTTTGTCCATTCTCCTGAGTTTGTGAGCAAATTTCTTATTGGCATTTGCCTCCATACAGTACCAGATTTTCAGTCCAACCAACCAACTAGTTGTATGGTTGGAGGGAAGTTGGTCTGATGTGTGGCCAGCATTTGGCTCAGTGGCAAACGCAGGATTTTCAGAAGGGGGTTTCCAGAGGGGCGGAGCAAAGCACAGAGATGGACACTTAGGTTTCCCAGTATACGCCGGGTCAGTTAAAGTATTATAGATAGACCAAATGTATATAAATAATAATAATAATACAATATTCTGGTGGGAGGACAGTTTGCTTGACTGCAGATTTCTCCAGTTCCCGGAAAAAAAATTCTTAGATTTTAATGGAATTAAAAACTAGAAAATCCCACCTACCAAATGGTATTGGGGACTAGGGGATCAGAGTTCAGGAGGCAGAGCAATCTGCCAACGTGTATATAATACTACATACCAGGTGTGAAGAGCTGGAGCAGTAACCAGCTGCTGGAAGGCTGATATCTCTGGTTCTGGGAACAGTAGACACAAGCTACTGGTGTTCATCAAAGGGGGAGAGTCACAGCTTTTGGAATATACCCTCAGAAAAACTCTACGTCAGATAGAACCTGAAATATCTGACTGGGAATAGCAATTAACAGGCTTGGATGGGGACCACTGCTTTGAAGTCAGATATCTCCGGTTCCCAACGGCCGATTTTTAAAATTCTTGTACCTATGGAAAGAGGGGACCCTCAGCTTTCAGCCCAGGACCCTTAGACTCCTGGGGGGGGGGGTTTCTGGGTACTCAGAAACCCCCCTGCGTGCGCTACTGAGGCTTAATACATCTGCCCTACTGTTTCATGGGTGTTTGTTGGGGAAATCGCTGGTGACGGGAGTGCGGGGGAGGGGGGATGGGGGCGAGCAGATGACGTCAGCGGATCTCAGCTGCCCACCCAGTTCACGAACAGGGTTCCTGCCATTCTAAGACACCATAGAGGTGACACCATAGATCTGCGAGTGCTGTATAAATCATTTGATGGTCGACGACCATCGAATGATTTCTCCTCCGCCCCCAAGGCTGCGAATGGATGATTATGCAAATCATCCATTCTCCTGCCTGTGGGGGTTTGGGAAGGTGGGCATGCGGGCAGCGGGCAGCCCTTGTTGGACTCGCAAGGCTACGGAATTCACAACCTTGCGAGTCATCCAGAATAAGGGCCGATGCCCAAGGTGTTTGTAAGTGCGCTGCACAGAAGTATGGCTTCTACATGGCAGCACTTCATGTCATCCCATAGACCGGAATAATAGGTCCGATTCAGACCTGTGTGCATGTGCAGGCCCCAGCTGCAAGCGCCTTCACATAAGTTTTTCTTCGCCAAATCGCTCTCAGGGCAGGGCGTGTTCCTGGGTGGACTTCCAGCGTTTCATGGGCGTGTCCACAAAAAACCGATGGGTGTGCACAGAGAAACGCTGGGCGGACGCCAGAGAACGCAAACATTCCCCTGCCTGCTCGGGGCTGTTGGATGATGTCGGCATCGATCTGTGCAGCCGCCACATGACTCCTGGGTCAAACGGCGTGGGCTGCGAGCGCCAGCACAGTAGGAGACATCCCCAAATGATATTTCCTCTGTACGGGGGCATGCGAACCTACACACCCATTTGCCTCCCTGCTCAGGGATTTGCTGGGGAAGGGGGGGGGGGAGCAGGCGGTGTTAACTAGTTGGCTGGACTTAGAAAACACTCAGCCTAGCGAGCGCGTCTGAATCAGGCCCAATGTCTCCATCATTCCTGTACTAACTCTGGTATGGTGTTCTTAGAAGGAATATATCGGGATCTGTCGTGCAGCCCACATGTCCTGTCAGTCATGTCTTACGTGAATTAGTCTTCTTGACTTCTTCAACTAAAACCCTTATGGCTACATGATTGGATATTAGTTCTGGTCATTCAGCAGATAACCTTCCACAGGTCACCTCTAGGTGGCAGCATTTGCACAGATTGGGCCCTGGTATCTGGACTATTGCTTTGTCTGGGTTACCTGGGTGCTGGGCTATTGCTCTCTGTCTGGGTTACCTTGGCCCTGGTGTCTGGGCTATTGCTCTCTGTGTTACCTGGGTCCTGGGCTATAGCTCTCTGGGCCTTATTTTGGTTCATTCTTTCTGACAAAATCCTTCTTAGATGGGCAAAACCATGTGCACTGCAGGGGGGGCAGATGTAACATGTGCAGAGAGAATTAGATTTGGGTGAGTAATTTTGTTTCTGTGCAGGGTAAATACTGGCTGCTTTATTTTTACACTGCAATATAGATCTCACTTTGAAGTAAAACCCCACCCAAATCTAATTCTCTCTGCACAAGTTACATCTGCCCCATCTGCAGTGCACATGGTTTTGCCCATCTAAGAAGGATTTTGTCAGAAAGAATGAACCAAAATAAGGCCCTCTGTCTGGGTTACCTGGGTACTGGGCTATTGCTCTCTGTGTTACCTGAGTGCTGGGCTATTGCTCTCTGTGTTACCTGAGTGCTGGCCTATTGCTCTCTGTGTTACCTGGGTGATGGGCTATTGCTCTCTGTGTTACCTGAGTGCTGGCCTATTGCTCTCTGTCTGGGTTACTTGGGCCCTCGGCTATTGCTCCCTGTCTGTTACCTGGGTTCTGGGCTATTGCTCTCTGTCTGGGTTACCTGGGCCCTTGGCTATTGCTCTCTGTGTTACCTGGGTCCTGGGCTATTGCTCTCTGTCTGGGTTACTTGGGCCCTTGGCTATTGCTCTCTGTGTTACCTGGGTCCTGGGCTATTGCTCTCTGTCTGGGTTACTTGGGCCCTTGGCTATTGCTCTCTGTGTTACCTGGGTCCTGGGCTATTGCTCTCTGTCTGGGTTACTTGGGCCCTTGGCTATTGCTCTCTGTGTTACCTGGGTGCTGGGCTATTGCTCTCTGTGTTACCTGGGTGCTGGGCTATTGCTCTCTGTGTTACCTGGGTGATGGGCTTTTGCTCTCCGTGTTACCTGGGTGCTGGGCTATTGCTCTCTGTGTTACCTGGGTGCTGGGCTATTGCTCTCTGTGTTACCTGGGTGCTGGGCTATTGCTCTCTGTGTTACCTGGGGGCTGGGCTATTGCTCTCTCTGTCTGTTACCTGGGTCCTGGGCTATTGCTCTCTGTGTTACCTGGGTCCTGGGCTATTGCTCTCTGGGTTACCTGGGTGATGGGCTATCGCTCTCTGTGTTACCTGGGTCCTGGGCTATTGCTCTCTGTGTTACCTGGGTGATGGGCTATTGCTCTCTGTGTTACCTGAGTGCTGGCCTATTGCTCTCTGTCTGGGTTACTTGGGCCCTCGGCTATTGCTCCCTGTCTGTTACCTGGGTCCTGGGCTATTGCTCTCTGTCTGGGTTACCTGGGCCCTTGGCTATTGCTCTCTGTGTTACCTGGGTGCTGGGCTATTGCTCTCTCTGTTACCAGGGTCCTGGGCTATTGCTCTCTGTCTGGGTTACTTGGGCCCTTGGCTATTGCTCTCTGTGTTACCTGGGTGCTGGGCTATTGCTCTCTGTGTTACCTGGGTGCTGGGCTATTGCTCTCTGTGTTACCTGGGTGCTGGGCTATTGCTCTCTGTTACCTGGGTGCTGGGCTATTGCTCTCTGTGTTACCTGGGTGCTGGGCTATAGCTCTCTGTCTGGGTTACTTGGGCCCTCGGCTATTGCTCTCTGTGTTACCTGGGTGATGGGCTATTGCTCTCTGTGTTACCTGGGTGATGGGCTATTGCTCTCTGTGTTACCTGGGTGCTGGCCTGGCTATTGCTCTCTGTGTTACCTGGGTGCTGGGCTATAGCTCTCTGCCCAGGTCACCTGGGGTATGGGTCATCACTATTCCACACTCCCTGCAGCAAAGTCTCTGAATAAACAGTTTCTGTTTTGCATTATAGAATAATTCATGTTTTTTTTTTTTTAATTTTTCTAATATACCTGAAGCTCATGAAATCCACACATTTACATATATGCATTGCAACTGAACATGTGAAATAACATGAGTACATTGGCTGATTTATATGAAGACAGTTCTGAAATATAACAGAACAACTTGACCAATAGCCTAACAGAGAAATCATTAGCAAAGTGACTGTATACAACTATGTGCAGTAGTGTCAGCCTCCCGTATCACAGTATATGCCCATTATAATGCTACTATGTGGGGGTAAATGATTAGCCCATTATAACGCTACCATGTGGGGATAAATGATTAGCCTATTATAACACTACTATGTGGGGATAAATGATAAGCCTATTATAACGCTACTATGTGGGGATAAATGATAAGCCTATTATAACGCTACTATGTGGGGATAAATGATAAGCCCATTATAACGCTGCCATGTGGGGATAAATGATTAGCCTATTATAACGCTACCATGTGGGGATAAATGATTAGCCTATTATAACGCTACTATGTGGGGATAAATGATAAGCCTATTATAACGCTACCATGTGGGATAAATGATTAGCCTATTATAACGGTACCATGTGGGGATAAATTATAACCCCATTATAATGCTACCATGTGGGGATAAATGATAAGCCTATTATAACGCTCTCATGTGGGGGATAAATTATAACCCCATTATAATGCTACCATGTGGGGATAAATTATTAGCCTATTATAACGCTACCATGTGGGGGATAAATTATAACCCCATTATAACACTACCATGTGGGGATAAATGATAAGCCCATTATAACGCTACCATGTGGGGTAAATTATTAGCCTATTATAACGCTACCATGTGGGGGATAAATTATAACCCCATTATAACACTACCATGTGGGGATAAATGATAAGCCTATTATAACGCTACCATGTGGGGTAAATGATTAGCCCATTATAACGCTACCATGTGGGGATTAATGATAAGCCCATTATAACGCTACCATATGGGGATAAATGATTAGCCTATTATAACGCTACCATGTGGGATATATGATAAGCCCATTATAACGCTACCATGTGGGGGATAAATGATAGGCCCATTAAAAGGTTACCATGTGGGGGATAAATGATAAGCCCATTATAACGCTGCCATGTGGGGATAAATGATAAATCCCTTATAATGCTACCATATAGTGATAAATGATAAGCCCATTATAACCCTACAATGTGGGGATAAAGGATAAGCCCATTATAACGTTACCACGTGGGTATAAATGATAACCCCATTATAATGCTACCATGTGGGGATAAATGATAAGCCTATTATAACTCTCTCATGTGGGGGATAAATTATAACCCCATTATAATGCTACCATGTGGGGATAAATGATAAGCCTGTTATAACGCTCTCATGTGGGGGATAAATTATAACCCCATTATAATGCTACCATGTGGGGATAATACTCCTTTCACCTCACACCTGGGTTATTGCCAGTTTAGTGACATATGGACATGGGTCGATTTGCGGTTGTAAAAGCACCACCTGGGATTGGCAGTTTTCAATCCTTAATAGGAAAAATAAAAAAAAAATAGCTCGGGATTGGCCTCCCTAGTTATATATGGGACATAAAAGTTACCACACCCTACTGGTAGTCCTGAGAAGTGCATGCCATATTATTGTTTGGAGGATTTCCAGATCGATAAATGTAGATATTAGAGGAATGCTCCCTCCGGGGCTGTATACAGCTGTCCCATGGAGATATGCAGTTGAATGGCTGCAGGGCTATAATCGGTTACTTTTGAATGTATAATCCCACCAATTGTTTTCAGTGGTTGTGGTTGTATTTACCAGATGTGATCATTGGGGACTTTGTATAAATCACTATATATACAGTATATAGCCGATGTAATTTATCTGTTGGTGTCACACTAACACCATCTGTGACAGCTGTATGTGTTTTAGTTATGTTCCGTCATATTTACATTTATTACTACATACTGTATATGCTCCAGTAATGTGTTGGCATTTTCTATGTAAATGTGATTTTGTCAAACGTGAAAAACTTAATTAAAATTAAGAATTAGAATTTGGTTTTGTGGCGTGTAATGCCTTTGCACTCCTGAAGGTGTCAGTGTCACTGACTAAAACCTCACCATTCACAGACTTGGAATGATGACACCTAGAGGTTATAAAAGGCTATTGCACATCATCAAAATAAATCTTCCAGGTGTATTTAATGTTCCTGATCTGTGGTGGTGGATATAAGAAGGACTCTCATGCTCCAAGAATATATCTTGACTTCAGAGAAGTGATTTCCCCCCTGTAGTGTGTGTCCGCTTTATTTCGTGGAACTTTCTAGCTATTTAGTTTGAATCCTTTTCTTGTGTTTCGTGATTTCCTAGTGTGTGTTTCCTCTGTGTAGCTGGCAGTGGGATAAATGTGAAGTTGAAAGACTTATCTTGTAGAACCTTGGTGGAGGTTAGGTTGGTAATCACACCTATAGTTCTTCTTTGGATTCTATAACCAGTTTTTATTTTTCCCCATCAGTCTCGTGAAATACATGGGATAAGAAGAGGGGGGCTGCTCCAGAGACTGGGTTAAAATGGCTGTTGTGCCTAGGCCAGTATTAGCCAACAAACCAGCGGAGGACAGTCCCATGCTCAGGAGAGCCTCTCTGGAACAGCCCAAGCTGGTGAACGATGAGGAACAGAAAGCCAATGTAAGTAGATTGTGAGTGTGGATCTACTGATCTTCTGCTCAGTGACTGGTCCATACTTTGTTTTGTCTCAATGATTAATGACATCTGCTGGAAAATAACACACATGGTTGTGTATCCAGTGGATGTTCCTAGTAGTTGGTTAGGAAGTCTGGTCAGGAATTTGCAATTGTGGCTATATTTATATACAGTATATGTTACCCCTAGGGATGACATTGCACGTGACTGTGGTGGATTAGGCAGTAGATAAGCTTCCATTGTGTCACCTCTTCTTGCTCCTAGTACCTCTGTGCCCTCTTCCTGCTCCAAGTACCGATGTTCTCTGCTCTTCCTGCTCCCAGTACCGCTGCTCTCTGCTCTTCCTGTTCCAAGTACCGCTGCCCTCTGCTCTTCCTGCTCCCAGTATCGCTGCTCTCTGCCCTCTTCCTGCTCCCAGTACTGCGGCTCTCTGCCCTCTTCCTGCTCCCAGTACCGCTGCTCTCTGCTTTTCCTGCTCCCAGTACTGCTGCTCTCTGCCCTCTTCCTGCTCCCAGTACTGCTGCTCTCTGCTCTTCCTGCTCCCAGTACCGCTCCTCTCTGCTCTTCCTGCTTACAGTACTGCTGCTCTCTGCTCTTCCTGCTCCCAGTACCGCTGCTCTCTGCTCTTCCTGCTCCCAGTACCGCTGCTTTCTGCTCTTCCTGCTCCAAGTACTGCTGCCCTCTGCTCTTCCTGCTCCAAGTACCGTTGCCCTCTGCTCTTCCTGCTTCCAGTACCGCTGCTCTCTGCTCTCTACCTGCTCCCAGTACTCCGCTGCTCACTGCTCTTTCTGCTCCCAGCACCGCTGCTCTCTGCTCTTCCTGCTCCCAGTACTGCTGCTTTCTGCTCTTCCTGCTCCCAGTACCGCTGCTCTATGCTCTTCCTGCTCCCAGTACCACTGCCCTCTGCTCTTCCTGCTCCCAGTACCTCTGCTTTGTGCTGTTCCTGCTCCCAGTATTGCTGCACTCTGCTCTTCCTGCTGCCAGTACCGCTGCTCTCTGCTCTTCCTGCTCCCAGTACCGCTGCACTCTGCTCTTCCTGCTCCCAGTATCTCTCCCCTCTGCTCTTCCTGCTCCCAGTACCTCTGCTTTGTGCTGTTCCTGCTCCCAGTATTGCTGCTGTGTACGGTGCCGTGCAATGCGATGAGTACCGCTGCCCTCTGCTCTTCCTGCTCCAAGTACCGCTGCCCTCTGCTCTTCCTGCTTCCAGTACCGCTGCTCTCTGCTGCTCTCTGCCCTCTACCTGCTCCCAGTAGCGCTGCTCACTGCTCTTTCTGCTCCCAGCACTGCTGCTCTCTGCTCTTCCTGCTCCCAGTACTGCTGCTTTCTGCTCCCAGTACCGCTGCTCTATGCTCTTCCTGCTCCCAGTACCACTGCCCTCTGCTCTTCCTGCTCCCAGTACCTCTGCTTTGTGCTGTTCCTGCTCCCAGTATTGCTGCACTCTGCTCTTCCTGCTGCCAGTACCGCTGCTCTCTGCTCTTCCTGCTGCCAGTACCGCTGCTCTCTGCTCTTCCTGCTCCCAGTACCACTGCACTCTGCTCTTCCTGCTCCCAGTACCTCTCCCCTCTGCTCTTCCTGCTCCCAGTGTTGCTGCACTCTGCTCTTCCTGCTGCCAGTACCGCTGCTCTCTGCTCTTCCTGCTCCCTGTACCGCTGCTCTCTGCCCTTTCTGCTCCCAGTACTGCTGCCGTCTGCCCTTCCTGCTCCCAGTACCACTGCCCTCTGCTTTTCCTGCTCCCAGTACTGCTGCCCTCTGCTCTCCCTGCTCCCTGTACCACTGCCCTCTGCTCTTCCTGCTCCCTGTACCTCTGCTTTGTGCTGTTCCTGCTCCCAGTACTGCTGCTCTCTGCTCTTCCTGCTCACGGTACTGCTGCACTCTGCTCTTCCTGCTCCCAGTAATGCTGTACTCTGCTCTTCCTGCTCCCAGTAATGCTGCACTCTGCTCTTCCTGCTCCCAGTACTGCTGCTTTCTGCTCTTCCTGCTCCCAGTACCGCTGCCCTCTGCTCTTTCTGCTTTCAGTACCTTTCTTATTTATTTATTTATTTATTTACAGTTTCTTAGCAGCAGATTCCGTTGCGCTTTACAATTGTAGACAGTGATAAAAAACTGGGTAACAACAGAAAGACTTGGAGGTAAGAGGGCCCTGCTGCAAGCTTACAATCTATAGGGATATACTGTTGGAGGGAAACACAAGGACAGGCACCAGTAATAGTATAGCAGTCCCACCAAGTTACAAGTCCAGAAGGGAAGCTATATAATACATAAGTGCCTCAGAGGGTTATGTGTGCGGTATATAAATATGATAGGCTTGCCTGAAGAGGTGAGTTTTCAGGGAATGTTTGGAGGCTAGCGGAGAGTCTTATTGTGCGTGGAAGGGTATTCCATAGGATGGGAGCAGCCTGATGAAAGGACTGTAATAGTGAATGGGAGCTAGTGATCCGCTCAGATGAGAGACGCAGATCTTGTGCAGAGCGGAGTGGTCGAGATGGCAGATATTTGTGATAAGTACAGAGATATATGCTGGTGCAGTATGGGTAATAGCTTTATATGCAAGTAGAAGTGTTTTATATTGAATACAGTAAAATACAGGCAAACAATGGAGGGACTGGCAGAGCGGATCAGCAGACAATGAGCGTCTTGCTAGGAAGATCAGCCTAACAGCCGCATTTAAAATAAATTGCAGTGATGAGAGTCTGCTTTTGGGAAGACCAGTTAGGAGACTATTGCAATAATCAATGCAGGATTTAGTAGTGTCTTGTGTGAGATAGGGTCATATATTGGATATGTTTTTTAGATGCATGCAACATGATTTGGAGACCGGTTGAATGTGGGGAACAAAGGACAGTTCAGAGTCGAGGATGACCCCTAGGCAATAAGCTCTTGGGGGGTAGGGTAGATTGTCGTGTTGTCAACAGTTATGTATATATCAGAATGGTAACTGTTATGGATATATCAGAATGGTAACAGTTATGGATATATCAGAATGGTAACAGTTATGGATATATCAGAATGGTAACAGTTATGGATATATCACTGTTCTTGGCTGGTAGGAATATAAGTACTTCCGTTTTGGAAATATTGAGTTTGAGGTGGCAAGAAGACATCCAGGAGGAGATGGCAGAGAGACATTCAGAGACTCAGCCCAAGACCCCTGGTGACAACTCTGGGGTTGATAGATAGATTTGAATATCGTCCGCATACAAGTGATACTGATATCCGAAAGACCTGATTAGTTTGCCAAGAGATGAGGTATAGATTGAGGACCTAAAACTGAGCCTTACGGAACCCCCACTGACAGAGGTAGTGAAGAGGAAGTAGAGTCAGAGAAGCAAACGCTGAAAGAGTAATCAGATAGGTAAGATGAGAATCAGGAAAGGGCTGTATCATTAAGACCTAGGGAGTGTAGTGCTTGTATGAGAAGAGTGTGGTCAACCGTGTCAAACTCAGCAGAAAGATCTAGAAGAATAAGTAGTGAGTAATGGCCTTTATATTTGGCAGTTACCAGATCATTCACCACTTTAGTCAGTGCTGTCTCAGTGGAGTGTTGGAAACGAAAGCCTGACTGAAGTGGGTCTAATAGGGTGTGAGAGTTAAGAAAGTGTGTGAGGCGAGAGTAGACTAGTCTCTCCAGTAGCTTGGAGAGGCATGGGAGATAGGACGATAGTTAGAGAGAGAGTTAGGGTCAGAATTGTGTTTTTTTTTTTCAGAATGGGCGTAATCACTGCATGTTTGAACAGAGATGGAAAAGTACCAGTAGCAAGAGAGAGATTGCAGATTTCTTATCTGCTCTTCCTGCTCCCAGTACCTTTTTTCCCTGAATTTCATACTACCAGTATGTCTCTTCTCTCCAGTTCCTGCTCCCTGTCCCCCTTTTCTATGCACATAGTGCTCCCAGTACCAAAGTCTCTACCCCCTACTTTCTGATCCCACTACCTGCTCCTCGCAACACATCTCTCCAGTGTCGTAACTAGGTATGGGCGAGTGATGCACCGCACTCCATTGCCTATATTTTGACTTGTAGGGTGAATTGAACGAAACCCTACAGCCAGTATATTGGCAGTAGTGCCTGTGCTTGACTTCTGTAACAGTTTCCTCGCCACTTCCTCATTCCAGTATCAAAGTCTCTTATCTACTACTCTTGCTCCCAGTACCTTTTCTCTGCACTTCCTGCTTCCATTCTCTCCACCCTGCTTCCAGTTACTCTCTTCTCTGCTTTTAGTTCCCAGTCTCTCCACTTCCTGCTTCCAGTAACTCTCCTCTCTCCGCTTCCTGTTCCTAGTCACTCCACTTCCTGCTTCCAGTAACTCTCCTCTCTCTGCTTCCTGTTCCTAGTCACTCCACTTCCTGCTTCCAGTAACTCTCCTCTCTCTGCTTCCTGTTCCTAGTCACTCCAATTCATGCTTCCAGTAACTCTCTTCTCTCTACTCCCTGTTTCCAGTCTCACCATTCTCTCCACATCCTGTTCCCAGTAACCCTCTTCTCTCTATTCCCTGTTTCCAGTCTCACCATTCTCTCCACTTCATATTCCCAGTAACTCTCTTAGCTTCCTGCTTCCAGTAACTCTCTTCTTTCTGCTTCTTGTTCCCAGTCTCTCCACTCTCTCCACTTCTTACTTTCAGTAACTCTCTTCTCTACACGTCCTGCTTTCTGTTTCTATGTATACTGAATACCAATAAGGGGGGGTTATCTCAGGGTCTTCCAGTTCCGCATCAATCCTTAATATCTTCCCCATGTTCCTGTGTTCTTCATCTTGCTACCTGAGTGATGCAGTTTACTTCCACACCACATGTATTGTCCTCCTCCTTTAAGTTCTTTGTTTCTCTTGAAAACTATGTAGCTATTTGCTTTTCCAATAAGTAAAAGTATAGGCTGGTAAGAAGTCATACTACAGGCTGGCCATTGTGTTCTAATCCAGCAAACGTCTGGAAACCTAAGCAAATAATAGGATTTAGAGTGGAAAAGTTCAGCCCCAGAACATTAAGGACGTGGAAGGTTTTGTGTCTCCACCCAGATGTCAGCACCATGTATTACATAATCTGTGAGCTGTGGCGTTGTCTATCACTCTGTCATTGTACTGCATGCAGGGACCGTTACCCCAGGGTTGCCTACTTTTGAAAAGCAGTTTCAGGGAGATTTTATATGCTGAGGGGGCGTGTCATGTACCACCCAAGGGGTGTGTCTAGTGACACCTATGGGCACGCCTATTTTAACCTTGAATGTACCCAGTTCCCCCCTGACTGTGCCCTGCGTGACCCTGACTGTGGTCTGTGCCCCCCTGACTGTGCCCTATGCCACTCTGACTTTTTAACCTAGGTAATAGGGTCAATTATTCCTCTTCCCCTGCCCCTTCCCCACATACTCAAAAAAAGTATTCTGTCTCCCCCCTCCACACTGCTGAAGCAGCATCATAACAATATTTAATCTCCCCCTGTTTCTTGGAGATCCTTCCTTCTCTCCCCCCTCCAGGCCTCCATGCTGCTGTAGTTTCATAAAAATTGATTCTCTCCCCCTGCTTCACTATTGTTCGTCCTCCCCACCCCCTCCTCACTGCTTCCCCCAAAAATGTATAAAGCAGCAGGGAGAGAAAAAAAATTGATAAGCAGAAGAGGGGACAGACAGCGCCTGAGTGAGGAACCCTTTTAAACCAGTGGAGGGAGAGAATTCTCAGGGAAGAAGTCTTATGAGCAGTGAAGGAAGCAAGCTCAGCAGCCAGTCTCCACGACCTCCCACCAATCAATCTCACCCACTGCTGCTGCTCCCGCGGCCGCTCCCCGTGCTGCCCTGCCTGCCTCTGCATAGTGTAACTTAATTCTTTATCCTGCAGAGAGACCACTCACTCACCAATTATCCCTCCGGCAGCCACTCCTGAGGCCGCTCCACCTCCTACTCTCCGTGCTGCACTGCCTGCTGCTGCGTAGTGGGTAGTAGCTGCTGCTGTGGACAGCGCTACCCACAGAGCCCCGCGGCAGCCAGCATATAATAGAACAGCCGCACTTCAGAGCCCGCCCCCGGCCTTTTCGTGACACGCGCATGTCGCAGGGTTCTCGGAAAAGCTTGAAAAACCGGGAGAATCACGTGTATTTCCGAGAGACCGGGAGTTACAAGCAAAAAGCGGGAGACTCCCACAAAATCCGGGAGGGTAGGCAAGTATGCGTTACCCGCTGTAGTAACCTGGGTTCTAATCTCAGGGTCATCTTTATGAAGTTCTGAAAGTCTAGCATTTGTTCTATGGCAGTGGTGGACCAGGTGCAAAAATATAATTTGGGCACCCTCTTATACCCCAACCAAAGAAGTTGTGCTGGTCTGGGCAGAATTTGGCTCCTTAGTCCTCAGGGGCCCTGGTGCAATGCACCTGCTGCACCAATGGTAGTTCCGCCTCTGGGCCCCCGGTACAATGCACCTGCTCCACCAGTGGTAGTTCCTCCTCTGGGCCCCGGTACAATGCACCTACTGCACCAATGGTAGTTCCTCCTCTGGGCCCCCTGCACAATGCACCTACTGCACCAATGGTAGTTCCTCCTCTGGGCCCCCTGCACAATGCATCTGCTGCACCAATGGTAGTTCCTCCTCTGGGCCCCGGTACAATGCACCTGCTGCACCAATGGTAGTTCCGCCTCTGGGCCCCCTGCACAATGCACCTGCTGCACCAATGGTAGTTCCTCCTCTGGGCCCCGGTACAATGCACCTGCTGCACCAATGGTAGTTCCGCCTCTGGGCCTCCGGTACAATGCACCTGCTCCACCAGTGGTAGTTCCACCTCTGGGCCCCCTGTACAATGCACCTACTGCACCAGTGGTAGTTCCTCCTCCGGGCCCCCTGCACAACGCAACTGCTGCACCAATGGTAGTTCCGCCTCTGGGCCCCCTGTACAATGCACCTGCTGCACCAATGGTAGTTCCGCCTCTGGGCCCCCAGTACAATGCACCTGCTGCACCAATGGTAGTTCCACCTCTGGGCCCCCGGTACAATGCACTGGCTGCACCAATGGTAGTTCCACCTCTGGGCCCCGGTACAACGCACCTGCTGCACCAATGGTAGTTCCTCCTCTGGGCCCCCGGTACAATGCACCTGCTGCACCAATGGTAGTTCCGCCTCTGGGCCCCTGGTACAATGCACCTGCTGCACCAATGGTAGTTCCACCTCTGGGCCCCGGTACAACGCACCTGCTGCACCAATGATAGTTCTGTCTCTGGTACAGTAGTATTGTCGCTTATACACATAATGCCCACAATAGTGCCCCTTACACAAAATGCTCAAAACAGTAGTGGCGCATTACACATAATTAAATAATTATACAAAATTCTCACAGTAGTCCCCCATTTACATATAATGCCCACAGTAGCTCATACGTATTTCTGCCTCTGTCCCTCCAGCAGCTCCATGCCCCGTGTCCCTCCAGCAGCTCCATGCCCCGTTTCCCTCCAGCAGCTCCATGCCCCGTGTCCCTCCAGCAGCTCCATGCCCCGTGTCTCTCCAGCAGCTCCATGCCTCGTGTATCTCCAGCAGCTTCCTCTCCTCTCTGTGTCCCTCCAGCAGCTCCATGCCCGTGTCTCTCCAGCAGCTCCATGCCTCGTGTCCCTCCAGCAGCTTTCTCTCCTCTCTGTGTCCCTCCAGCAGCTCCATGCCCGTGTCTCTCCAGCAGCTCCATGCCCCGTGTCCCTCCAGCAGCTTCCTCTCCTCTCTGTGTCCCTCCTGCAGCTCCATGCCCCGTGTCTTTCCAGCAGCTACATGCCCCGTGTCCCTCCAGCAGCTTCCTCTCCTCTCTGTGTCCCTTAAACCCCCTCACACCTTGTCTTCAGCATGCACAGAGCCTGCTCTTCACTTTAGCGGTGGCGACAGCATGACATCACATTTGCCTTGCTGTAAAAGGAAGCCACTGAGTACTGAGGAGGTGACAAATGCCATCTAACCACCCTCCTGGTACTCAATAAGGCTGTGTCTGACCGCAGGTGGAGGAAACCATGGAGCCAGGACCTGAGGAGTGGACGGGGTCTCCTGCTCTTTAGTGCCACCTGCATCATCTGTTGCTGTGGGCGGTGGGCATGGAATTCTGTGCAGGGTTGTGGTAGTGGAGGTGAAACTAGTTCCACCTACAATTAGAGGTTCAACCCTGTTCCCCCTCATTTTAACCCCTGGCGCACACAGATGATGGGTGATACCATAGAGTAAGAACCCGCAGCTGTAACATTATACAGTGCTAGATAAAGTCACCTGCGTGTAAGTGATACCTGTGTTCCAGGTAAGGGCTGCTCTGTGGATGGGGCCGTTACAGTGGGCATCTAAGTCCTGGCACACAGACACACGAATGTAAGCCAGGGTAGGGCTTTGTACTAGTGGCATTGGCGGGCAATCACTATAAGACACAGACACATGCCCAGCGACGTCCAGTTTAGAATAAGCCCCTGTGTCTCCCTGCACACAATGTTAGCACAGTTCTATTAAACACACACCGGTGTTGTATCATCAGATATGTGAGCTTGCTGTGTACATAACACAGATAATTACAGATTGTTGTGTAATCACAAGGTTGGCATTGGCATGTGCTGGAGGGAGAATAGGGTACTGTGTGCTCGCTGGCACTAGGTGAATTGCCCTTTCAGTGGGCGTCTATCATTGGTAGAGATGAAGTATAAGCTTATTATCCTAATATGTCATCACAGCACTGAGGAGGAAGCATGTGTCCTTGCAGTGCATGTGTGTGTGTATATATATATATATATATATATATATATGAGAGGCAAGTTGGCGGCACTCACAGGGTTTTGAATGAAGACAATACAAGGGTGTCGTCTTAACGTTTCAATTCTATTTAAGAATTTTCCTCAGAAGACAATACAAGGGTGTCGTCTTAACGTTTCAATTCTATTTAAGAATTTTCCTCAGAAGCTTCTGAGGAAAATTCTTAAATAGAATTGAAACGTTAAGACGACACCCTTGTATTGTCTTCATTCAAAACCATGTGAGTGCCGCCAACTTGCCTCTCTATCTATCCTAACTGACCCAGGAGGGCACCCAGGAACCCTTTATACGTTTACCTATTAAGTGGAGTGCCGACAAACCCTATACCTATATATATATATATATATATATATATATATATATATATATATATATATATATATATATATATATATATATATATATATATATATATATATATATATATTTACCCAATAGTGGTATGGCGCCTATAGTAAAGTCCAAATGCAAAGTTTGCAAATTCCGTATCGAGTGAAGTAATACAGATGGTCTTTTCCAATATTTTTGTTTATTATTCTTCACAGGATAGTCGGATAAAAAACGCTTGTAGCCAATCCCAACGCGTTTCATCTCACAGAGACTTCATCAGGGGAAATACAATAATCTAGAATGGAACAGATCTTAATTTCTGTCGACCCTTTTTTTTATATTGGAGTGGGTAATCCTTGCCTATAAAATTGCAGGTATTGGAAATCCTGTCAGCCTCCTTTAAATCATGCTAAAAATTGATTTTCCTAAAAACGAGGATGGTGAATCTTCATCCAAAATAAAAATATATAAATCTCCAATGAGACTCCTGTGTGCTTCAGAGAGGCTAGCAGAATACTATACTATAGGCATTCTGCTAGCCTCTCTGAAGCACACAGGAGTCTCATTGGAGATTTATATATTTTTATTTTGGATGAAGATTCACCATCCTCGTTTTTAGGAAAATCAATTTTTAGCATGATTTAAAGGAGGCTGACAGGATTTCCAATACCTGCAATTTTATAGGCAAGGATTACCCACTCCAATATAAAAAAAAGGGTCGACAGAAATTAAGATCTGTTCCATTCTAGATTATTGTATTTCCCCTGATGAAGTCTCTGTGAGACGAAACGCGTTGGGATTGGCTACAAGCGTTTTTTATCCGACTATCCTGTGAAGAATAATAAACAAAAATATTGGAAAAGACCATCTGTATTACTTCACTCGATACGGAATTTGCAAACTTTGCATTTGGACTTTACTATAGGCGCCATACCACTATTGGGTAAAGACATTGGGCATTGTACGTTCCCTTTCCCTCAGGGAACTTAGTGGTGAGGCTGCCATACATACAAATATCTATCACTTTGTAAAAATATTTTGTCAAATAGGCTCTAGCGCGAATTGGAATATTGGGGATACATATATATATATATATATATATATATATATATATATATATATAGGGTACAGATGAGGCGGCACTCGACAGGCTTAGTTGCAGATAAAAAGGATTTTATTCCATTCCAACAGTTTCGGAATTACCCCCCTTCGTCAGGGACAGCAGTACACAAAATGGTAATGTATACACCACAATATATACCAGATACCGCACAATCCCATTGGTTCCCACCACCCCCACAATCAAGACACAACATAGAGCTCACCTGTTCAGGTCCAACATTCCCGCCAACAGGGCATGCATTGATGCACGTCTGTCATGGAAGCAGACACGGAACAGCCGGGATTCAGCGTCAGACGCTACTTCCGCATATCGCGTTGCCAGGGCAGCGGGGAAAGCGTCATAACGTCATCAGCTGATGCCCGGAACTCCAGCAGCCGGGCTGTGACGTACGCTCAGTCGGCCAATCAGACAGCTGTCAGAGAGGCAGGCCCAACGTGTCAGAGTCCTGTGCCGGAGTCGGAGCGCTATGAACTGTTGCCAAGGCAACAATAACAGTAATGCATAGATACAACATATATACGAAATAGAAAAAACTGTAAATGCCGTCATGGAGTACATGATAATAAATACAAATACATGATAATAGCTCATACATAGTGCTGACACAAAACTGCCCACGGATCAATGGGTATAAATCCCGGTCCAGTATATGGGCTGAGTCCTGAAAAACATACATGAAAAACTTGTACATCTGTGTGAAAAAAGATTGACATTTAAAAAGATTGACAATTTTAAAAAAAGTTATTAAAGAAAGCACTGTAAACCAAGTGTCTCATTTAACCCTTTTGGGGCCAAGGTGTTTAAGACAAAAATCCAGCGACTTTCACGCTGTAATAGAGCTTTATTTCTATTACCACCCCTGGCTGTAGGTGGAATGTGGTCTATTATAATAGATCTGATACTCGCCACACTGTGTTTAAATGTCGCACAGTGTCTAGCGAATGGTTGGTCGCTAGAGCCCTTGAGTAGAGCCTGCTGTATGGCTGTCCTATGTTGAGCCATTCGTGTTTTGAATTGGGTTTGTGTCTTCCCAACATAGGACATGCCACATGGACATGTCAAAAGATACACTACGTAAGTAGAAGTACATGTTAGGGCAAGGTTGATTTTAAAGTATTTCCCCGTGTGTGGATGTCTAAATTTGTCGCAAGGTGCAAGACTGCGACAGGTCACACAACCCAGACATCTGTAGCATCCTAATTTATGGGAAAGGAAGTGTTGGGCTGGTTGTTTCCTATCCCACCCCGTGATGTCTAGCTTCACCACAGAATCCTTAATGTTTTTATTTCTCGTGATACTGGGTAAGACATTAGTGTTAGTTAACAAAGGTAGTTTTTTGTCAGAGGATAGCATAGGCCACCACTGTTTAATTTGTTTAGTGACATGACGGTCGGATGCTGAGTATTTGTGTACCCATGGGATTTTTGGCTTTTGATCTACCATAGTTGGAGCAGGACGGGTGACCAGAAGGGAGTCCCTGGACATGGACAATGCACGCTGTTTGGATTTAACCAAATCAGCCTTCTTGTATCCTCTTTCTGTGAACTTCTGGACTACTTTGTCCAAGGTAGCTTCAGTCTCAGATACGTCAGAAGTAATCCTTCTGGCCCTTAATAATTGGGAATAGGGCAAACCCCTACGCAAAGCCAGGGGGTGGAAGCTATCATTACGTAAGATTGTATTACGGTCAGTGCTTTTAGTAAATAAGGCTGTGCTAATCACGCCTTCATGTATTAAGATATTCACATCTAAGAATTGCACAGAATTTTCATGAATATTGTAAGTAAATCTAATGGCACTGTCTGAGGTATTATGAACATCTAATAGGGTCTGCAGTGACTCCTTTGTATCCATCCAGAGTATCAACAGATCGTCGATGTAACGACGATATAGGCAGATCTCAGATCTAAGCCTCATTTTATCATCATCATAGAATAGTTGACACTCTGTATGGTACATGAATGCGTTGGCATACGCCGGAGCCACCGCAGATCCCATGGCACAGCCAGAGACTTGTAGCAAAAATTTGCCATTGTACAAAAAGTAATTCCGAGTTAGTACCAAACGTAATAACAAAAGGGGGGTAACCCCGAAACTGTTGGAATGGAATAAAATCCTTTTTATCTGCAACTAAGCCTGTCGAGTGCCGCCTCATCTGTACCCTGTTTTGCTGGATTATCTAATCCTGAAGGAAGGCACCCCAGCAAGGATTCCAATTGCTTATTCTTGGAGTGCCGGATTCATTTGGATTCTGTGTCGACTGGAGTGGTTTCTCTCCTTTCAAATCAAGGCACCCATCAGAACCTTGTGTGGTTCATTACTTACCTGCTGCATTACCCAAGTGAGTTTTTTCCAGCCTACACACTTGCCAGTGTATTGAACATTTATTATACCTTTGAGCTTCCATCACTGTTTATTTCTGTGGACACAATATGTCGACTGTCAGTCAGGAAGTGGACTCCGCATTGGAATTTACAAATCTAGATGTGAGAGAATTTCTGACTTTTTCTGATGTGGAGGCAGAAAGAATTCTGAATAAACAACGTATGGATGATGATGCAGGGGGATTGGTCCCTGAAGCTCTGTACAAAAACTTATTACGATTAAAACAGAAAGAATGCGATTTCTTATACCACAGCATAAGTCTGTCGGACTATTACCGTCAGAAGCAGATCCCTAGGGGCTTTCGCGTAAAAAACTCCCCGACCATCGGCAGAAATAACATAGCCTTTTGTCGTCGTTGGATCGCGATATTAAACAAGTGCTCCATGGACCTAGTGCTTCTGGTAATTGAAGAATCTACTCGTGAACAGAATATCCTCAAACAAAAAATTGAGGATTATGAAAAATTGCATATCGACACGCTGGCTCAAGATACCAGTAATGACTGGATCCATAAAATCCAAATACAGATGGAGACGTACAAATGTGATTTAATTACCTTTAAAAAAGAAAAATTAAGGAAGGTTAATGTGGACTATGAACAGCACCGGGTCTATGATTGGTTGAGCAATAGTCGCCCTACAAACTTCACACGTCCATATAGACGCAGAGCCCCCAGGGCCAGATTTGGCGACACCGAAGCCTCTAGTACTTCGGCAAGTGATGTAGAGACCGGGAATAGACGGCCTCAGCTCCCTTTAGGCACCAAGACCCGGGCCATGCTATCAAAACCCCCGCAAGGCGTACAAGGAGGGCCGGACAAAACTGCCGGCAAAAAAGCAAGGAAAGGCGGGAGGAATTAGAAAAGCTTGTCTTTAATCTATCCACCACTCCATTGACTTTACCAGAAGAGCAGGTCCTCTCCAAGGGCCTGTCCTATGTCCCTACAGCCGCAATGGATCCATTTAGGTGGAAAGTGGACACATACAAGTTTGGCAGGTCCATTCGTTTGAAAGACCACTTTGGACATTTCTCACAGGGCCAGGATCCAACTAAGGGATGTGACATTCCACCACAGTTAAAGAAAATTTCTGCTCGCTCTAACTTTGACCCTCCTTCTGCGAATCCTTCTGTAAAGACTTTTATCCGTCTGATAGACCAACTTGGTGAATCCCCACAACCTGTTCCACATATCCAGCACAACCTGACCAAAGAACAACGATCAGCCCTCAAAGACCTATCGTCACGTAAGGACATAGTAATTAGAGGGGCTGACAAAGGCGGGGCAGTGGTGGTGCAGGACTTGGGGGATTATCAGAGGGAATGTTCTAGACAATTAAATGATGATTCTGTCTATAAATTACTACCAGCAGATCCGACAAAGGGTTACAAGTTAGAATTAGATAAAATTTTAGACACCGCGGTATTAGATGGTGCTATATCTGCAGATTTATGTAAAGCATTAACTGTTACTTTTCCTGTGGTACCTCTGTTCTATACGCTGCCCAAGATACATAAGGGGCTGGTGGACCCCCCGGGTAGACCCATTATCTCGGCCCGGGGGTCACTCTACCAGCCTATCTCGGTGTATCTTGACAGCATCCTGAATCCCTGTATACAACTATTGCCTTCCTATTTAAAGGACACCTCATCCCTCTTGTTAACCCTTAGAGATTTGGAAGCACAGAGGGACTTGCGCTCCGTGAAGTACCTTTGCACGGCGGATGTGACAAGCCTCTACACCTGTATCCCCCATGATGCAGGTGTGGAGGCTGTCCGTTCTATTATCTCTAACAATTCAGCTTATGTGGGTCCACCTATTGAACTTTTCCTTTTGTTATTACGTTTGGTACTAACTCGGAATTACTTTTTGTACAATGGCAAATTTTTGCTACAAGTCTCTGGCTGTGCCATGGGATCTGCGGTGGCTCCGGCGTATGCCAACGCATTCATGTACCATACAGAGTGTCAACTATTCTAGGATGATGATAAAATGAGGCTTAGATCTGAGATCTGCCTATATCGTCGTTACATCGACGATCTGTTGATACTCTGGATGGATACAAAGGAGTCACTGCAGACCCTATTAGATGTTCATAATACCTCAGACAGTGCCATTAGATTTACTTACAATATTCATGAAAATTCTGTGCAATTCTTAGATGTGAATATCTTAATACATGAAGGCGTGATTAGCACAGCCTTATTTACTAAAAGCACTGACCGTAATACAATCTTACGTAATGATAGCTTCCACCCCCTGGCTTTGCGTAGGGGTTTGCCCTATTCCCAATTATTAAGGGCCAGAAGGATTACTTCTGACGTATCTGAGACTGAAGCTACCTTGGACAAAGTAGTCCAGAAGTTCACAGAAAGAGGATACAAGAAGGCTGATTTGGTTAAATCCAAACAGCGTGCATTGTCCATGTCCAGGGACTCCCTTCTGGTCACCCGTCCTGCTCCAACTATGGTAGATCAAAAGCCAAAAATCCCATGGGTACACAAATACTCAGCATCCGACCGTCATGTCACTAAACAAATTAAACAGTGGTGGCCTATGCTATCCTCTGACAAAAAACTACCTTTGTTAACTAACACTAATGTCTTACCCAGTATCACGAGAAATAAAAACATTAAGGATTCTGTGGTGAAGCTAGACATCACGGGGTGGGATAGGAAACAACCAGCCCAACACTTCCTTTCCCATAAATTAGGATGCTACAGATGTCTGGGTTGTGTGACCTGTCGCAGTCTTGCACCTTGCGACAAATTTAGACATCCACACACGGGGAAATACTTTAAAATCAACTTTGCCCTAACATGTACTTCTACTTACGTAGTGTATCTTTTGACATGTCCATGTGGCATGTCCTATGTTGGGAAGACACAAACCCAATTCAAAACACGAATGGCCCAACATAGGACAGCCATACAGCAGGCTCTACTCAAGGGCTCTAGCGACCAACCATTCGCTAGACACTGTGCGACATTTAAACACAGTGTGGCGAGTATCAGATCTATTATAATAGACCACATTCCACCTACAGCCAGGGGTGGTAATAGAAATAAAGCTCTATTACAGCGTGAAAGTCGCTGGATTTTTGTCTTAAACACCTTGGCCCCAAAAGGGTTAAATGAGACACTTGGTTTACAGTGCTTTCTTTAATAACTTTTTTTAAAATTGTCAATCTTTTTAAATGTCAATCTTTTTTCACACAGATGTACAAGTTTTTCATGTATGTTTTTCAGGACTCAGCCCATATACTGGACCGGGATTTATACCCATTGATCCGTGGGCAGTTTTGTGTCAGCACTATGTATGAGCTATTATCATGTATTTGTATTTATTATCATGTACTCCATGACGGCATTTACAGTTTTTTCTATTTCGTATATATGTTGTATCTATGCATTACTGTTATTGTTGCCTTGGCAACAGTTCATAGCGCTCCGACTCCGGCACAGGACTCTGACACGTTGGGCCTGCCTCTCTGACAGCTGTCTGATTGGCCGACTGAGCGTACGTCACAGCCCGGCTGCTGGAGTTCCGGGCATCAGCTGATGACGTTATGACGCTTTCCCCGCTGCCCTGGCAACGCGATATGCGGAAGTAGCGTCTGACGCTGAATCCCGGCTGTTCCGTGTCTGCTTCCATGACAGACGTGCATCAATGCATGCCCTGTTGGCGGGAATGTTGGACCTGAACAGGTGAGCTCTATGTTGTGTCTTGATTGTGGGGGTGGTGGGAACCAATGGGATTGTGCGGTATCTGGTATATATTGTGGTGTATACATTACCATTTTGTGTACTGCTGTCCCTGACGAAGGGGGGTAACCCCGAAACTGTTGGAATGGAATAAAATCCTTTTTATCTGCAACTAAGCCTGTCGAGTGCCGCCTCATCTGTACCCTGTTTTGCTGGATTATCTAATCCTGAAGGAAGGCACCCCAGCAAGGATTCCAATTGCTTATTCTTGGAGTGCCGGATTCATTTGGATTCTATATATATATATATATATATATATATCCAAAGAAAAAGATATAAGGCGCCACCTGTGTCCTGAACTGATAAAACCCTGTTTAGTGGGTTAGGTGAAGACAACGTACAGGTATTCCCTTACTTCAAAAAGGTGTCAGCTATCCTCTAAGAATAAACACCTTGGTAAGGGGTGTATAACAAAGAATAGAAAGCAATGGATAGAGGTGTAAGCGACTAAAAATACTTGTGCAAAAGCCGTGTTTTTTTATCCATAAAGGAATATTTATTATATATATATATATATATATATATATATATATATATACACCCAATAGAGGTATGGCGCCTAGGGTTTAGAATATATAAATGTCCAAATACAGACTATATGAACCACATCCAATGAAGTAAGGAGGAGAAATCTTCCAATTTTTTGTTTATTAGTCTTCAGAGGATTTTGAGAATAAAAACAGCATGTAGATAATGTTCCAACGCGTTTCGTCTCAGAGACTTCATCAGGGGAATACAACAATCTTCATGGTTAAGGAATTTTGAATAAAGTTGAATCCTATTTGGGTGTCTGATTCCTACTATTCTTATATGGGAATGATAATTCCTTTTTCGCTATTTTGATCTGATCGAATATTGCACGAATTGGATAAAATAAATAGCGAAAAAGGAATTATCATCCCCATATAAGAATAGTAGGAATCAGACACCCAAATAGGATTCAACTTTATTCAAAATTCCTTAACCATGAAGATTGTTGTATTCCCCTGATGAAGTCTCTGTGAGGCGAAACACGTTGGGTCATTATCTACATGCGGTTTTTATTCTCAAACATCCTCTGAAGACTAATAAACCAAAAATTGGAAGAAAATTGGAAGATTTTTCCTCCTTACTTCATTGGATGTGGTTCATATAGTCTGTATTTGGACATTTATATATTCTAAACCCTAGGCGCCATACCAAATTTGTTAAACTGTTTATAGCGCGATTTGGAATATTGGGGCTACATAGATATATATATATACAGTGTGTGTATATATATATATATATATATATATATATATATCTTATATATTTGGCTACATCTGTCACTCAAAGTGTGTCTGGAGCTATAACGCTGGGTGGAGCCTCTGACTCACATGACTGACTCACATGACAGAGAATCAGCCCAGTGAGCCCACAGACACCCTCTGCCTCTCCATGTTACACAGCTACTCACTAGACACACCAGGTGAGCGCCCCACACCTCCATACCTCCCAACATGACCCTCTCCAGGAGGGACAGAATGCTCTGTTTGTGGACTTCCATCTTAATTTATGACTGTCATCACCTGTCATTTCAAACAGGGTAATTGATAAGAAAGGTGTTTAAGCACAGGTGATGGTAATCCATAAATTAAGAAGAAAGTCCAGAAACAGAGCAATGTGTCCCTCCTGGAGAGGGTCATGTTGGGTATGCACCTCCCTCCCCCCCCCCCCCATTCACGGCATCCCCACGATTAAATGGCACATGCAAAAACTGGCACGGCTATGGTTGACAATGAAAAAGGTTAACATGAGTTTTTGAAGATTTATTTTTATTTTTTTGAATGTTTTCATATTCATTCTCATGTGTCGACATGGACACCGATGAAGTGCCACACTTATGTCAACATTTACATGTGTTGAACTTTCTGTGTTGATTTTTTCTTGTAGCAATTTTTTTCCAGTGACAACTATGAACTATGTGCACGTCAACCTACACATCATCAACCAATTCTTTGTATAATATATAACACCTGTTCTGTTTTACTGTAGGTGTTTTAAGTCAGATTTTTTACTGCTACTATTACTGTTTATGTAAATACATTCTGAATGACAGCAACATCCTACCATCCTTCTACAAGAATATATAACCAACTAGGTGATTCATCGTGCCCCGTGCCCCCCCCCTCCCGCAATTCACGGACCCCCCGCGCACCCCCCCTCCCGCGATTCGCAACCCCCCCTCGCGCAATTCACGCCCCCTCCCACGCTTTGCGGACCCCCGCCCTCTCCCACGATTCGCCGACACCTGCGCCCCCTCCCTCCCTTGATTCACGGCACCCCCCGCGCCCCTCCCGCAATTCACGGCACCCCTAAGCCTTTAGTCCCCCGTATACTCACACACCCCTATCACTACCCAGCTTCCTGCTCTCCTAAACCGTAACTTCCACCACTGGGGAGTCGCTGACGCTGTTTTGCCCACATGCCCCTATCATGCCTCATAGCCCAGCCTCCTGCTCTCATGCACCCGAACTCCCACCCAGTAGGAGGAGACACTGACTAAGGGCCACCATCCTGTACTCCTGTACTGCCACGCTGGATCCTCACCCACTGGCAAAAGCTGCACAGTATCTCCCACCCTCCTCTTTAGTCCCCCTTATGCCCACACACCCCTATCACTACCCAGCCTCCTGTTTTCCTGTGTCGTGACCTCTGTCAGTGGGGAGCCGCTGACTCAGAAACACCCTACTATACTATTGCACACACACACCTAAACAACATGCACACACAGCCCCCCCCACACCCACAAATATCACTGTACCATTCACAATATCAATGTACATCTTACTCTGTAACCGCTTTTTAATTAAACAAAACAATACACCCCCCCCTTCCACATCATATGCTCTCTATTTAACACATTTCACCTATAACTCAAGTTGCAATACAGGCCATCTTTCATACAATTCTAACCAGCTTTCTCATATACAAATGTTTACAAATTAAGGGGGCGCAGCCCCGTACGCCGGTGTGAAGAGCGCCCGTAGGGCGCGATGAATCACCTAGTATATATATATAAGGAGATATTTGAAATCCTTTTTTTTTTTTTTACTTTTTAAAAAATCTTTTTTTTTATTTTTTTATTATAAAAACATAACTTATCTATTGGAGGAGTCGGGAGGCAGTACCCAACGCGTTTACTGTAATCTTTCCCAGTGCCCTGCCCAGTAATGGCTTTTATTAAAAAAAAAAAAAAAAAAAAAAAAGATTGTAATCTTTCCTGGTGCCCTGTCCAGTGCCAAGCAATGGCTTTTATCAGAAAAAAAAAAAAAAAAAACTGTAATTTTTAAGGTTAAGCCACACCCTTCAAATGAGGCCACACCCCTTTTAGGCCACGCCGCCTGAAGCCGCACGCAAATTCAATGCCTCCAATTTAGTACCACCCATTACCATATTGCTAGATTCGCCTATGTTCTCTGCGTATACAGAATCGGAGGCCTTGGAGAGAGTAACTCCCCTCTCACATGTGCAGCTATTTCCCGGGTTTTGCATTAGAAGGTGAATCGACCCGGGATATCTGCAAATGTAACAACCCAGATCTAAGTTCTGGATCCACCATCCTGCTCCTTATCAGCGTCATGTAGCTAAGACCTAGAAATATGCCGGCTTGCCAGGCCCAGTAATCCCCGGTCACGTATATGAGCGCAGCATTATACCCCACTGTCACGGACTTCTGCCTGTGAGCACACAAAAGACAGAATTTGGGTCAGTGTAAAATAGATGCAGATGACCAGGGACTAACTCCCAGTTCCCCAACCTGGGTCATGGAGCAGGGACTTGAGTATGCCAGGATGATGGACCCAATAATTTCCCAGGTTGCAGGTATTTTACAGGTTCTCTAGGGACACTGGACAGTAGGGAATTTGCAAATGAAGTCGCAATGTTATTCAGGGCCTGATTCAGACCTATGCGCAGCCATGTGCATTATCAGACGACTGCGCATGCTCATGACACACTGTGTGCATGCGCGACCTGTCTGTATGAACAGATCTAGCCTTCGCTGTCTGTATGCAGGGTGATTGACACCCTGCGCCCGTTGGGAGGGAGGGCGCTGACGTCACCAGTGGTCTCCTTCCCGCGGCCTTCGCAGCGCTGAGTAAGTCTACACCACAGTAATTCCAAATGTTTTCCCCTCACGTGCACAGCTGGGAACGCATTTGCAGCCATGCACATGTGTGGGATGTCACTCGTCGCGGCCTTTACCTGCTCACTGGGCTCCGAAGACTCACAGCACAGCGTGCAGGTCTGAATCGGGCTCTAAGTCACCATGTTTTCCATTTCATCACCTTTAAAAATGTTTGGTAGTTGTTTCCTAGCACGGCGCCAGCGATTTTTATCTCAAGCATCGGAACCTAAAAAATCGCGACAATCGCATCGCATGCACCAAATCGCATGCGATGCGATCGACGCAATTTTTACATTGGAATCAATGTAAAATGGTCCCTGAGACCCAATTTTACATTGGACCCAATCTAAAAAGCCCCCGAAACCCCAACTTTAATTGCATACCCCCCTCATGGGTTAAATGCCCCCCCATTGTTAACGCCACCCCACTATTGACGCCAACCCGAAGCGTGGCGAGCGCAGCGAGCCCGCGAGGAGCGGCGGTACGCGTCCTCCAACCTTCTCTTACCCCCACTATCCACGTTGGCATGGAGTTGATTTTATAAAGTGTGGCGAGCGCAGCGAGCATCCGAGACCGTGGCAAGTGCAGCATGCCCCGCGAGGGGACGCGCATAGCTTCACAGGTATACACGTCCCCTCGCCACACTTCGGGCTCGGTGGCTCGCTGCGCTCACCACACTTTATAGAATCAACTCCACGCCGACATGGATAGTGGAGGTATGAAAAGGTCGGAGGACGCTTCGGGTTGGCGTCAATAGTGGGGTGGCGTTAACAATGGGGGGACATTTCACATACTTAAAACGCATGACGGTGCATATACAATCAAAAATTGGGCACATTGGCCCATTTCCCATTGTTATCTATGTAAAATCACATTGATCGTATCGATCGCATCGCATGCCATTATAATGGCATGCAATGTTTTAAAATAAAAATAAAAGAAAATAAAAAAAAGACATGGGATCCCCCATCCTGAGCATAACCAGCCCCGGGCTCAAAGAGCTGGTCCTGGTTTCATAAACCAGGACCGGCTCGAGGCATCGAGGACAGCCCCAGGCTTCAGCATGGGCAGGTAAGTTCTGGAGGGGGGGGCCCCTTCTTTGGGGGGGCGTCCCCACTTCCCCAGGACCCCTGCCCATGCTGACCAGTCAGGAGGTTAATGCTTTGGCTGGGGGACTTGTATAAAAAGTCTCCCCTCGGCTGTTGCATTACCCTGCTGTCTAATTGGGCCCGGTGCAGGTTCTTGAAATATGGGGGACCCCTATTCATTTTGTCCCCTGTATTTTGGGAACCAGGACCAGTAGCGCACGCAGGGGGGTTTCTGAGTACCCAGAACCCCCCCCAGGAGTCTAAGGGCCTTTGACTGAAAGCTGAGGGTCCCTTCTTTCCATGGGTACAAGAATTTAAAAAATCGGCCCTTGGGAACCGGAGATATCTGACTTCAAAGCAGTGGTCCCCATCCAAGCCTGTTAATTGCAATTCCCAGTCAGATATTTCAGGTTCTGTCTGACGTAGAGTTTTTCTGAGGGTATATTTCAAAAGCTGGGACTCCCTTTGAGAAACACTAGCAGCTTGTCTCTACTATTCCCAGAACCAGAGATATCAGCCTTCCAGCTGCTGGTTACTGCCCCAGCTCCACACACCTGGTATGTAGTTTTATATACTCGTTGGCAGATTGCTCTACCTCCTGAAGTCTGATCCCCTAGTCCCCAATACCATTTGGTAGGTGGGATTCTGTAGTTTTTAATTTCATGAAAATCTAAGAAATATATTTCCGGGAACTGGAGATATCTGCAGTCAAGTAAGCTGTCCTCCCACCAGAAAATTATGGATAATAAGCCCACTCCACTATACACCCCTCCTCTGCGTATTAAACATCCTCTACCACCCTGGAAGTTATGTATCAGGGCCCCTTCATTCAGCCCAATGCCGCCTTCTCCCACCCCTTCTCCCAACATCTGTGCAGTAAAGGGTTTATTGGTGGAAATTACTGATCCAGGCCCTACATGCTGAGCTGTTGATATAATACCCCCTACCACCCGCGGGACATCAAAGCTGGAGGATCGGTAGGTGCCCCAATACATTGCTATGCCCAGGGGTCTACACTGCTGTTGAAGCCCTTGTATGTAGATATATATGTATGTATGTATATGTATGTATGTGTGTGTGTGTGTGTGTGTGTATATATATATATATATATATATATATTTGTATACACACATATATATATATATTTTTTTTTTATTATTATTATTATTATTTATATACATTTGGTCTATCTATAATACTTTAACTGACCCGGCATATACTGGGTCACCTAAGTGTCCATCTCCGTGCTTTGCTCCGCCCCTCTGGAAACCCCCTTCTGAAAATCCTGTGTTTGCCCCTGAGGACCGCCCCTTGAGCCTGGTTCTGGTTTTATAAAATCAAGGGGACCCCTATTTGTTTTGCCCGTGATTTGATAAAACTAGGACCAGCTCTTTGAGCCCGGGGCTGGTTATGCTCAGGAGGGGGGAACCCATACATGTCCTCAAAATCGCACATTTTCATGAGTAAAAATCGCACCATATCGCACTTTTTTGCCGTGAATTTGCTTCTCATTAAATAGTATTCCCCGGGAAAACAATGCAAATTTTAAAAGTGCGATATGGTGCGATTTTTACTCATGAAAATGTAAAAGTGCTTAAAAATAGCATCCTATTAAATGTCACCCAGTATTTAAAAAAATTAAAATTAAATTAAAAACCTCAGCGTTCAGGGATTTAATATTTACTACACATTCCCAATGAACAAAACATGGAAAGAACGTAAGTAGATTTGTGGTCACCATAACTGAGCTGCCATTGTCTTCTGTGCTGCTTTAGTGAATGGAATATATTGTTTAATGTCAATTTTCTAATTATTCCAGTTTCTGTACGTCATCTAGCGCTCGCTCTGCCTACACACCCGCGGGATAACCAGGCGCAGGAGCTGAGGGTTCTCCCTGTGGTCCTGGGATGCTGTTTATTTCCAGCCTGTTTCCATAGCGTCCCCTGTGTGTAGTGTACATTTCCCACCCCATCCATAATGATGATTATATCTCCACCCCTCGTCGTCTGCCTGGTCCCTTACACTGTGTACAGCAGCAAGGATGGAGGCTGGCCCCATGGACTGTATTATGGGGGGTGATATTATATATGTAAGTTACCTGTGTAAGTGAGGTGTCAGGGATGTGATATCCTGTAACCTGTCCCTTCTCCTCCAGGTCTCCAGTTCTACCTACAAGCAGAGGAGCGAAGAGTTCCGGAAACTGTTCAAGAACCTGCCGGAGTGTGAGAAGCTGATTGTAGGTAAGTGACACACGTGTCGCAGAGAGAGGTGCCGATAATGAACCGGGGGGGGGGGGGGGGTGTTTGACACGGTAATGAGCCAGCAGGGGGGGGAGGGGGCGTGTGTCACTTACCAAGCTGGTGACAAGCTGCTTGAGGCCACGCATGCCCACCCGCACCCGTGCCAAAGCCGCTCAGTACCGGGTGACTTCACCCAAAAGCGACCGCCGTTACAGCCATATTGACTGTGGGCACTGGGCAGTTTGGTGGCTGCGGCACTTTCACTTAAATGGTTAGTATGTCCGTAACCTCCTGCAGTCTAGGCTAAATAAATAAATATATCTATATCTATTTGGTGGTAAAGCGTCTGCACCTTCAGTGTTGACAAGGAAGATATTTTGTGACAATCCTTAAAAAACTTTCTATGTGCGTACCGAAAGTGATAAGCAGTCTCGCGTGTAATGATGTCTTTCACTCCCAGATATTCATCCTTATCTTTTACTTTCAAGATCCGCCAGGAGGCGTGGAGATGTTCATTCAAATATGAAATATCCAAAAGGATGATATAAGGGTTTCAATAAGACAGTATCTGTGCAAAAGTGACTTTCTTTTTTCTAAAGTGCTTGTGCATGAAAAAATGCTTATAAAGGTGAACAACGCCACCTTGTGGCTAGTGTTGATAACACACGTCCAATCACCCTGTGATAAAATGGTTTTATATGAATGAATGATGGACTCACACTGGGGTTAGCTCTGTCCAGGTGCAGTTCCCATCAGGTATAATACAGGAGCACTTAAAACCAAAAAACTCCCAACAAAGGGAAAGGCTAATAGCGTAATATTGTTTTTACAAAACACATTTATTTAAAACAATATGCATAACAAATAAAAACAGTAGTGGATGGACCCGTACATTTGACATAAAAACATAAGCTTATCTGATTTTAGTCATCAGGAACGGAGAGGTGTGTGCAGCCCGACCGGTTTCGTCCCTTTCTTATGTGCTGGGACTTCCTCAGGGGTTCAGAGATGAGGTGACTTGTATCCATGGGGTATATATACGCTATGTCTGCTATAATGATTGCCTGGCGTCCAGAAATCGCTGTTTGCGCATGCGCGGGACACACGCGTCGTCATGGTAATCTTTGCAGCAGCTCTGGCTGCCGGTCTTGCCATTGCGCATGCGCGAGACTCCCACGATCACGCGGTAGTACTCGCACACACGCCACAGACTCTGGTGTGATTTCTCCCTTACGTCAGGGAGAGGGGGATGCCGCGATCTCGCGGGATTATGCTCGCATATGCGCAAGTTTGATTTAATCTATTAGCTATGTGTTGTCTCACACCTAGAGATGGGCAAAACGGATCTCTGAGCGGACCCGGGTCGACCCGGGTCGGTCGGTGAAAAGATCTAGATCCTTTGGGCGGCTCTGCGGCTCACTTTGTGTAAAAAAAAGACAGTTATTTATGGTTTGAGTTAGTGTACCATACCTCCCAACATGACCCTTTCCAGGAGGGACACAATGCTCTGTTTCTGGACTTCCCTCTTAATGTTTGATTGTTATTACCTGTGTGGAAACACCTTTCTTACCCATTTACCTGTTTAGAACAGGTAATAGCAATCATTCGTTAAGAGGGAAGTCCAGAAACAGAGCAAAGTCGTAGGTCAGAGATGGGGCACCTTTGGCCCTCCAGCTGTTGTTGGACTACACATCCCAGCATGCCCTGCTACAATTTGCTATTTGGCCATGATAAAACTGTTGCAGGGAATGCTGGGATGTGTAGTCCAACAACAGCTGGGGCCAAAGGTTCTCTAACCCTGACCTAGGTGGTGCACTTAACATAGATTGTTCTCCACAGTATTAGCCCGCAGAATCTATGGTTTTACACACAGGGGAAATTGACTAATAATTGAATAGCCCTGCGTGGTAAACACGGTAGATAATTGAATATTGAATACGTTGGGTTTGCCCCCTTATATATCTCAGGGTCCCTTCCTGTGGGGCTACCGGTCTCTGTACTACTACTACAATTAGCCTGTAGCCCCTCCCCTTGAATATCTCCCCAATAGGCCCTCTCATCCGAGCCGGGCAGTGCGATGTGTAGGCATAGACTACAATGGGCTATCGCCATCTCAGAATGGCGGTAGCCCAGGGGTGCGAAGCCGGACTGCCCGATGTTGGTACATCGGGCAGCTTCGCATCCCCCATAGAAACCTATGGGGATGCGGCCGGCGGCGCTGAAAGGGGGATCGCAGCAGGGATCGGAGATTCCTGCAGCGGTTCCCCGATGATACATTTAGGGGATACTGGCTTACTAGAGTAGAAGATACCATGTCTCTGGTACATGTACAGCTGCTAGCCAGGGAATACACGGAGGGTGTCAGAAGGAGAAGGGATGCGTTCTGTACATTGCACATTTTAGAGAAATGTAATGACATCATCTCCAAGCGCCAGGCCCGCGGTGATCCCCGCCGGGACCACTGATCGCCGTGCTGGGGACAGCCCAGCACCAAGGTAAGCTGCTGGGCTGCCCCCAGCCCCCGTGCACCCCTCCAGCCATATACCTGGAGGTGAATGGATGCCTCACACCGGCATCCATTCACCTCCTCCGCTGCTGTCTGCTGAATATAGCAGACAGCAGCGCAGGCTGTCTGTGCCCCCCTGTCCAACCTGCGGATGCTGCGGTCCCCCATTGATGTAAATGGGAGCCGGGTCGGATGACCCAGTGTACCCATTTACACCGACTGCCCTCTACCCAGGTCATAGTCATGTTCTACCCAGGTCAGGACCTGGGGAAACAGTTGTTTGGTCGACTGAACTAGGTCGACATTAGGTCAACAACACTAGGTCGACATGCTGAAAGGTCGACATGGTTTTAGGTCGACGTGGTTTTAGGTCGACATGGAACAAGGTCGACGTGGTTAGTAGTAGTAGTACGTTTATTTATAAAAAACAAATGACAAGGTAACATACAGGGTGTGTTGAAAAAGTCGGCGTGGTTACAGGTCGACGTGGTTTTACGTCGACATGGAACAAGGTCTACATGGTTATAGGTCAACATGAGGAAGGTCGACAGGTCATAAGGTCGACATGGGGATTTTCACTGTTTTTTTGAGCCGACATGTGCCGACAGGCAGTATTTCATGCCCTACCATCCACTAGGGCATGGAGTGAGATTATAATAGTGTGGCAAGCGAAGTGAGCCACTGTGCCCGAAGCATTGCGAGCGATGCGAGGGTTCGATTTCACTTCCAACTGTGTTGACATTCGGGTCAAAAAACAGCGAAAACCCCATGTCGACCTTATGACCTTTCGACCTTCCTCATGTCACCCTAACGTCCATGTCGACCTAAAACCACGTCGACCTTGTTCCATGTCGACCTTTCAGCATGTCGACCTAGTGACTGTCTGACCAACGCTTGTCTGACGAACAATCCAGTTCCCAGGACCTGGGTAGAAGTCCCGTGTAAAGGGACACGGCGTGTCCCATGTACACTGCCGCTGACCGGAGTCTGACCCGCTGAAGACCCGGGGTTTTGCGGCGGTGTAAAAGGGGTATTAATTTTGCTCGTTGCCAAGGGGGATTAAATTTGTTCATTGCCAAGGGGGACTAAATTTGCTCATTGCCAAGCCCCCCCCCTCCAAATGAAAGTTAAAAGAAGGCCCCCTCCCCTCCAAATTAAAGTTAAAAGTACTACACAGCCCAGCAAACTCAGATCTAGTAAAAAAAAAAAAAACATGTGCACTGCCTAACTAAAGTCTGTGTGTCTGTGAGAATGTGTGTTCATACTTCTACTCAACTTTCTATGATACTGTACTAGTAGAAGATGGTGAAGCAATCTTGCAATGCCTCTGCTGAGTCTGCTGTTGACCTCCTTCAGGGCTTCAAAAAGAATCTAGATCTGCACATGACACAGCAGCAGCAGCAACAGCACAAGCAGGCTTGTTTTTCTATTCACTCAGTCTCCAATTAGAAGAAAATATCTCAGCTGCCAAAGGTGGCAGTGCTGAGCTCAAGCAATGCATTGTATTGTATGCAATGCAAAGCGAAACTGATCCGGATCACCATTTTGGGATCGGCGGATCCCTCGTTCTTTGAAAGGAACCGTTCAAAAGAACCGGTTCGTTCACGAACGACCCATCTCTAATCGGGACCTCACTGCACATATGTGCATGCCAAAGTAGCGTTACCACCTTAATCATAATTGTACCATCAATACGTTTATACATTTAGTTCTTAGCAATGAAGCAAGTGTAAAAGTAAAGGAACATTTTTAGCATTTTTAACTAATCTATACCTGTATATAATTGTCATTCTCCAGACACTCATATGTACATGTCTCGTTCTATCATGTTTGGTGGTCCGCATCCAATGGCCTGGTCATAGTGATGTTCAATGTGGACCCATTGTAACAACAAACTAGTAGACCCTGCACATACATGCATTACCACCAATCACTACAGAAATCTCAGGAAAAACTAATGACAATAATACATACAGCCTTTATCAAGAAATAATATCCAAAATATCAAAAATTACATCTAGAAATACAGACTTACTAATAGTATGCATAAAATATATATGTCCGTGCATAGAACATGCAGTATATCATTCTCAATCTGTCAAAATATCAAAATGTCAAAATATATTGGCCTGTCTATTAAAAAAAAGGGGGGGGGGGGGGGGCTCAGAGGAAAGGTGCTATTTCATAACACTCATTTAGACCAAAGGGTACCAATGTGTTCAGGGAGTAAATCCAGAACATTTCTCTCTGGGATAGTTTCTTATCCTTATCTCCTCCCCTTTCTCCCAGGACGATATGTTCTATGGCCTTGAATGATAAATGGTCCGGATTGGAGTTATGCAGAAGTGAGAAGTGACGAGGAACAGAGTGGTTATCCATTTTATTTCTTATTGCTCTAACATGTTCTTGTATTCTAACTTTCAGGGGTCTCTTTGTTTTTCCTATATACTTATAACCACATGTGCATTCCAAAGAGTAAACTACATATGTGGTGAGACAATTCATTTTTTGTTTAATTTTATGAGTTACAGTTGAATCATGATTAGTGATTTGTTTTCCATCTTTATGTGCAAACTTGCATATGCAGCATTGATTGCATTTAAAAAACCCAGTGGTTTTGAGCCATGGGTTGTTGGTGTTACTTAAAACCGGTTTTTGCATGCTAGGAGCCAGAATTTCTTTAAGGTTCCTTGCACGTTTAAAGATGACCTTCGGTCGCATAGGGAGACTATCCTTCAATATGGGGTCTAATTTCAAAATTTCCCAATGTTTATTCAAAACTTTCCTTAATTTACTTTCTCCGGAGTTGTAGGTAGTGACAAAATTTGCATGCTGATTTTCGTCTGGATTCTTGCTTTTATATACGAGTAGGTCTTCCCTATTTTGTTCCCTAGCCCTATTTTTTGACTCTTCTACTAATGTTACAGGGTAGCTTCTTTCTATGAACCTGGATGAATATGTTTCCAGTTGTTGTTCGAAATCTACATTATTATTGCAGTTCCGTTTCAATCTACAAAACTGCGAGTAGGGAATGTTGGTTTTCCAGCTTTTTAGATGTCCGCTATGATAATGTAAATAGCTGTTCTTATCAACTTCTTTAATATAATTTTTTGTATTGATTTTTCCTTTTTCTGCTATCAAGTCTAAATACTCAATTTCTTTGTCTTGGATATTAAAAGTGAATGATAGGTTAAAATCATTGGTACTCTTTACCTAGAACGGCGCCCACGATTGAAATCGCGGGTAAAATCGCGGTAATCGCGGGCATCGCGGGTAAATCGCGGGTACATCAAAATCGGGTACCCGCGATTACCGCGATTTTCCCATAGAGAACAATGTTAAAAAGCCTGATTGACCGCGATTTTAGCGTTAAATACCTCAATGCCCGCGATTTTCCCATAGGAATCAATGTTAAATGGGCTACAGAGCCCAAATAGCCCCAATTAACAATTAACCCTTAAATGTCCCCCCAATTTTTGTACGCCACCCCACGATCCACGCCAACCCGAAGCGTGGCGAGCGCAGCGAGCCCGCGAGGGGCGGCGGTACGCGTCCTACGACCTTTTCATTCCCCTACTATCCACGTCGGCGTGGAGTTGAGAATAGAATAGTGTGGCGAGCGCAGCGAGCCACCGAGCCCGAAGCGTGGCGAGGGGACGCGGATACCTTCACAGGTAAGCGCGTCCCCTCGCGGGCTTCACAGGTGTCCGCGTGGCCACGGACACCTGTGAAGCCCGCGAGGGGACGCGCTTACCTGTGAAGGTATCCGCGTCCCCTCGCGGGGCTCGCTGCGCTCGCCACGCTTCGGGCTCGGTGGCTCGCTGCGCTCGCCACACTATTCTATTCTCAACTCCACGCCGACGTGGATAGTAGGGGAATGAAAAGGTCGTAGGACGCGTACCGCCGCCCCTCGCGGGCTCGCTGCGCTCGCCACGCTTCGGGTTGGCGTGGATCGTGGGGTGGCGTTAAAAATTTGGGGGGACATTTCAGGGTTAATGGGCTCTGTAGCCCATTTAACATTGATTCCTATGGCCAAATCGGGTGGATTGAGGCATTTAACACTAAAATCGGGTCCATCGCGGCTTTTAACATTGTTCTCTATGGGAAATCGGGAGCATCGCGTCGCGGGCATCGCGGGTACGTTTATGGCCGGCCGCGACGCGACCGACGCGATTTTTCAAGTTTAACATGGTTTTCAATGGGAAAATCGCGGGCATCGCGTCGGTCGCGTCGCGGGCAGGCATAAATGTACCCGCGATGCCCGCGACGGGCGCCGTTCTAGGTAAAGAGTACCAAATCATTTATACTTATATTATCATCAAATTTTAAAAAGGACTCTCTATCACCTTTCCAAATTAAAAGAATATAATCTATGTAACTTCTGTACATGATGAATATAAGCAGCAGATGATGTTTTAAAACACTATTTTAAATTTTTAGATGAATTTTACCTCCAGGTCTGTGGGACCGCAATGGGCACAGTTTTCGCCCCAAGTTTTGCTAATTTGCACATGGGTAGTTGGGAGAAGAAACATATTTTTGACAATATAATGGCTGCTAATATCATCATGTACAGAAGGTACATAGATGATATTCTTTTAATTTGGAAAGGTGATAGAGAGTCCTTTTTAAAATGTTATGATAATATAAGTATAAATGATTTTAACCTATCATTCACTTTTAATATCCAAGACAAAGAAATTGAGTATTTAGACTTGGTATTGATAGCAGAAAAAGGAAAAATCAATACAAAAAATTATATTAAAGAAGTTGATAAGAACAGCTATTTACATTATCATAGCGGACATCTAAAAAGCTGGAAAACCAACATTCCCTACTCGCAGTTTTGTAGATTGAAACGGAACTGCAATAATAATGTAGATTTCGAACAACAACTGGAAACCTATTCATCCAGGTTCATAGAAAGAAGCTACCCTGTAACATTAGTAGAAGAGTCAAAAAATAGGGCTAGGGAACAAAATAGGGAAGACCTACTCGTATATAAAAGCAAGAATCCAGACGAAAATCAGCATGCAAATTTTGTCACTACCTACAACTCTGGAGAAAGTAAATTAAGGAAAGTTTTGAATACACATTGGGAAATTTTGAAATTAGACCCCATATTGAAGGATAGTCTCCCTATGCGACCGAAGGTCATCTTGAAACGTGCAAGGAACCTTAAAGAAATTCTGGCTCCTAGCATGCTAAAACCAGTTTTAAGTAACACCAACAACCCATGGCTCAAAACCACTGGGTTTTTTAAATGCAATCAATGCTGCATATGCAAGTTTGCACATTAAGATGGAAAACAAATCACTAATCATGATTCAACTGTAACTCATAAAATTAAACAAAAAATGAATTGTCTCACCACATATGTAGTTTACTCTTTGGAATGCACATGTGGTTATAAGTATATAGGAAAAACAAAGAGACCCCTGAAAGTTAGAATACAAGAACATGTTAGAGCAATAAGAAATAAAATGGATAACCACTCTGTTCCTCGTCACTTCTCACTTCTGCATAACTCCAATCCGGACCATTTATCATTCAAGGCCATAGAACATATCGTCCTGGGAGAAAGGGGAGGAGATAAGGATAAGAAACTATCCCAGAGAGAAATGTTCTGGATTTACTCCCTGAACACATTGGTACCCTTTGGTCTAAATGAGTTTTATGAAATATCACCTTTCCCCCTCCTTTTTTTTATAGACAAGCCAATATATTTTGACATTTTGATATTTTGACATATTGAGAATGATATACTGCATGTTCTATGCACGGACATATATATTTTATGCATACTATTAGTAAGTCTGTATTTCTAGATGTAATTTTTGATATTTTGGATATTATTTCTTGATATAGGCTGTATGTATTATTGTCATTAGTTTTTCCTGAGATTTCTGTAGTGATTGGTGGTAATGCATGTATGTGCAGGGTCTACTAGTTTGTTGTTACAATGGGTCCACATTGAACATCACTATGACCAGGCCATTCGATGCGGACCACCAAACATGATAGAACGAGACATGTACATATGAGTGTCTGGAGAATGACAATTATATACAGGTATAGATTAGTTAAAAATGCTTAAAATGTTCCTTTTCTTTTACACTTGCTTCATTGCTAAGAACTAAATGTATAAACGTATTGATGGTACAATTATGATTAAGGTGGTAACGCTACTTTGGCATGCACATATGTGCAGTGAAGTCCCGATGTGTGAGACAACACATAGCTAATAGATTAAATCAAACTTGCGCATATGCGAGCATAATCCCGCGAGATCGCGGCATCCCCCTGTCCCTGATGTAAGGGAGAAATCACCCCAGAGTCTGTGGCGTGTGTGCGAGTACTACCGCGTGATCGTGGGAGTCTCGCGCATGCGCAATGGCAAGACCAGCAGCCAGAGCTGCTGCAAAGGTTACCATGACGACGCGTGCGTCCCGCGCATGCGCAAACAGCGATTTCCGGACGCCAGCAATCATTATAGCAGACATAGCGTATATATACCCCATGGATAAAAGTCACCTCATCTCTGAACCCCTGAGGAAGTCCCAGCACATAAGAAAGGGACGAAACCGGTCGGGCTGCACACACCTCTCCGTTCCTGATGACTAAAATCAGATAAGCTTATGTTTTTATGTCAAATGTACGGGTCCATCCACTACTGTTTTTATTTGTTATGCGTATTGTTTTAAATAAATGTGTTTTGTAAAAACAATATTACGCTATTAGCCTTTCCCTTTGTTGGGAGTTTTTTGGTTTTAAGGGCTCCTATATTATGCCTGATGGGAACTGCACCTGGACAGAGCTAACCCCAGTGTGAGTCCATCATTTATTCATATAAAACCATTTTTATCACAGGGTGATTACACGTGTGTTATCAACACTAGCCACAAGGTGGCGTTGTTCACCTCTATAAGTATTTTTGGTACTCTTTACCTAGATGGGCGCCAGCGATTGAAATCGCGGGCGTCGGGGGTAAAAATCGCGGTCATCGCGGGCATCGCGGGTAAATCGGGATGCCCGCGATGACCGCGATTTTTCCATAGGGAACAATGTTAAAAAGGCTGATTGACCGCGATTTTACTGTTAAATGCCTCAATGGACCCGATTTGGCCATAGGAATCAATGTTAAATGGGCCACAGAGCCCAAATAGGCACAATTAACCCTTAAATGTCCCCCCAAATTTTTAACGCCACCCCACGATCCACGCCAACCCGAAGCGTGGCGAGGGGCGGCGGTACGCGTCCTCCGACCTTTTCATGCCCTACTATCCACTAGGGCGTGGAGTGAGAATAGAATAGTGTGGCGAACGCAGCGAGCCACCGAGCCCGAAGCGTGGCGAGCGCAGCGAGCCCCGCGAGGGGACGCGGATACCTTCACAGGTAGACGCGTCCCCTCGCGGGCTTCACAGGTGTCGGCGTCGCCACGGACACCTGTGAAGCCCGCGAGGGGACGCGGATACCTTCACAGGTAGACGCGTCCCCTCGCGGGCTTCACAGGTGTCGGCGTCGCCACGGACACCTGTGAAGCCCGCGAGGGGACGCGTATAACTGTGAAGGTATCCGCGTCCCCTCGCGGGGCTCGCTGCGCACGCCACGCTTCGGGCTCGGTGGCTCGCTGCGCTCGCCACACTATTATATTCTCACTCCACGCCCTAGTGGATAGTAGGGCATGAAAAGGTCGGAGGACGCGTACCGCCGCCCCTCGCGGGCTCGCTGCGCTCGCCACGCTTCGGGTTGGCGTGGATCGTGGGGTGGCGTTAAAAATTTGGGGGGACATTTAAGGGTTAATGGGCTCTGTAGCCCATTTAACATTGATTCCTATGGCCAAATCGGGTCCATTGAGCCATTTAACAGTAAAATCGGGTCCATCGCGCCTTTTAACATTGATTCCTATGGTAAATCGGGAGCATCGCGTCGCGGGCATCGTGGGTACATTTATGGCCCGCCGCGACGTGACCGACACGATTTCCATGTTTAACATGGGTTTCAATGGGAAATCGCGGGCATCGCGTCGGTCGCGTCGCGGCCAGACATAAATGTACCCGCGATGACCGCGACGGGCGCCCAACTAAGTAAAGAGTACCGTATTTTTTCATGCACAAGCACTTTAGAAAAAAGAAAGTCACTTTTGCACAGATACTGTCTTATTGAAACCCTTATATCATCCTTTTGGATATTTCATATTCGAATGAACATCTCCACGCCTCCTGGCGGATCTTGGAAGTAAAAGATAAGGATGAATATCTGGGAGTGAAAGACATCATTACACGCGAGACTGCTTATCACTTTCGGTACGCACATAGAAAGTTTTTTAAGGATTGTCGCAAAATATCTTCCTTGTCAACACTGAAGGCGCAGAAGCTTTACCACCAAATAGACTTTTTTTGGGACCTATGGAAATTAGGCCAATCTGAAAACTTTTGCTGCCACAGTATATACTCTGGAGTGTTGATAATATTACCATTATTTCACATCACTGTAAATTGTGTCACTTATACTAGTAGTCACTAAGGGGTTTATTCTAGTTCATTCTTTCTGACAAAATCCTTCTTAGATGGACAAAACCATGTGCACTGCAGGGGGGCAGATGTAACATGTGCAGAGAGAATTAGATTTGGGTGAGTTATTTTGTTTCTGTGCAGGGAAAATACTGACTGCTTTATTTTTACACTGCAATATAGATCTCACTTTGAAGTAAAACCCCACCCAAATCTAATTCTCTCTGCACAAGTTACATCTGCCCCACCCACAGTGCACATGGTTTTGTCCATCTAAGAAGGATTTTGTCAGAAAGAATGGATTAGAATAACCCCCTAAGTGAGGGTTAGCGCTTTTTGTGCATCACATAAATTTAAATATATATATATATATATGACTAACTATCCTCACCCCTATAAGGAGAAGTATGGCCACTGACCACTAGAGGCCACTCGACAGACCAAATTACTCCTTTGTGTACTAAGAGATTTCAATGCAGATAGTGAAAGCAATGTTTGCAGGGACGCTGATCTGTTTCAAACTTGCTGTATATGGAGAGAGGGAGCTGTGAAGACAGAGATTGGAGGTTGGAGCATACTACTTTTGAAAACTAGTTTCAGGGAGATTATAGTTGGTAGTAGAATTCTGCACATCGCCCCATTAAGGAGGTGTGTCATGCTCCACCCAAAGGGGCGTGTCTATTTCCATATATGGGCGTATATGTACTTAAAGGCTTGTTGTAAGATATTGCTAGATAACATTAGTCACTATATCATAGTTGCCTACCCCCCCCCCCCCCCCCCGCAACTATAATCTCCCTGAAACTGGTTTTCAAAAGTAGGCAAGTATGATAGGAGCAGATAGGGATTGGGGGTGAGGTGGAGAGTTTGTGGGATAAAAACTGTCACAGCTCAAAGTGAAAGTACATTGTAGAAGCCATAATTTTGATGGACTGTTAACTATCAAGATTAGTAAAACATGGTGATACATGCAGAGGTCTATGCAGATAACTGGGCTCTTTGTACCCACAGATTACGCCTGTGCCTTACAGAAGGACATTCTACTTCAGGGGCGTCTGTACCTCTCCGAGAACTGGATCTGCTTCCACAGCAACATCTTCCGATGGGAGACCTCGGTAAGATCTGGATACTGCACTGTACGCAGGCCCTGCCAATGCTCTACCGAGATCTCTGACAGTATACTTACAGCCCAGTCTGAGTGTGGCTGGCAGTGAGGATACATCCTGTATATGACATATATAACAATATAGGACCACTACTAAGGGGGGCAGTTACTAAGATGGGAGACCTCGGTAAGATCTGGATGCTGCACTGTACGCAGGCCCTGCTGACAGTATAGTTACAGCCCAGTCTGAGTGTGGCTGGCAGTGAGGATACATCCTGTATATGACATACAGTATATAACAATATAGGACCACTACTATGGGGGACAGTTACTAAGATGGGAGACCTCGGTAAGATCTGGATGCTGCACTGTACGCAGGCCCTGCTGACAGTATAGTTACAGCCCAGTCTGAGTGTGGCTGGCAGTGAGGATACATCCTGTATATGACATACAGTATATAACAATATAGGACCACTACTATGGGGGACAGTTACTAAGATGGGAGACCTCGGTAAGATCTGGATACTGCACTGTACGCAGGCCCTGCCGATGCTCTACCGAGATCTCTGACAGTATACTTACAGCCCAGTCTGAGTGTGGCTGGCAGTGAGGATGCATCCTGTATATGACATATATAACAATATAGGACCACTACTAAGGGGGACAGTTACTAAGATGGGAGACCTCGGTAAGATCTGGATGCTGCACTGTACGCAGGCCCCGCTGACAGTATACTTACAGCCCAGTCTGAGTGTGGCTGGCAGTGAGGATACATCCTGTATATGACATATACAGTATAACAATATAGGACCACTACTATGGGGGACAGTTACTAAGATGGGAGACCTCGGTAAGATCTGGATGCTGCACTGTACGCAGGCCCTGCTGACAGTATACTTACAGCCCAGTGTGAGTGTGGCTGGCAGTGAGGATACATCCTGTATATGGCATATATAACAATATAGGACCACTACTATGGGGGACAGTTACTAAGATGGGAGACCTCGGTAAGATCTGGATGCTGCACTGTACACAGGCCCTGCTGACAGTATAGTTACAGCCCAGTCTGAGTGTGGCTGGCAGTGAGGATACATCCTGTATATGACATATATAACAATATAGGACCACTATTATGGGGGACAGTTACTAAGATGGGAGACCTCGGTAAGATCTGGATGCTGCACTGTACGCAGGCCCTGCTGACAGTATAGTTACAGCCCAGTCTGAGTGTGGCTGGCAGTGAGGATACATCCTGTATATGACATATATATAACAATATAGGACCACTACTATGGGGGACAGTTACTAAGATGGGAGACCTCGGTAAGATCTGGATGCTGCACTGCACGCAGGCCTTGCTGACAGTATAGTTACAGCCCAGTCTGAGTGTGGCTGGCAGTGAGGATACATCCTGTATATGACATATATAACAATATAGGACTACTACTAAGGGGGACAGTTACTAAGATGGGAGACCTCGGTAAGATCTGGATGCTGCACTGTACGCAGGCCCTGCTGACAGTATACTTACAGCCCAGTAACTGAGTGTGGCTGGCAGTGAGGATACATCCTATGACATATATAACAATATAGGACCACTACTATGGGGGACAGTTACTAAGATGGGCATTCTATGTCACATGGGATGTTGCTATGGGCAACCAATCAGAATCTACATCTTATTTATTTAGCACCTTCTAGAAGATAATAGGATCTGATTGGTTGCCCATAGCAACATCCCACCTGAAACATACAGTACCTCCCATCTTAGAAAATGTCCCCTTATGTGTCCGGCCCATGTGTAACAATCCCAGCCTACACCTAATGTCCTGGACTAATTGTTTTTTTTTTTTTTTATGCAATCAATTTTTATTGAAATAAAAACAAGGTTACATTTAACAACAGCAGCGTGGAACAATGTTATGTATTCCAAACATCGCACAACAACAAAGTGCATATCTAGAAGCTGTATAGAAGATAATACGTTGGAAGTTTTTTTAAAGAAAGAAAGAGAAGTGAGGAAATGAGAGGGGGTTGGGGGAGGGAGGGGGAAGAGGTGCGCCTAGGGATTACTGGGTGGTATGAACCCGACCTGCTGAGGTGGTGTGAGTATAGTCGGGGGATTCTTTAAAGGCAAGCCAGTTAAACCAGGTGGCAGTGAAGGTCTGTGCAGAGTCCTTCAAAAAGGATTTTAGGTCTTCCATATTCATGTATAGGTCCACCCTACGGAACCAGTGAGAGAGGGAGGGTGGCTCCGAAGACCTCCAGTGGCACGGTATAACCGCTCTTGCTGCATTCATTAAGTGTCTAATCAAGGATTTTTTAAACCTGGAGATAGGCATGTCTATGAGGTTAAGTAACCAAAATTCAGGACTAAAAGGAAGTGAAGAGTTAGTTATTTTTTCTGAGATATTGTGAACCTGGCGCCAATATATTTGGATGGTTGGACATTGTTTTTTTTAATCGTACACAAGAAGGAGATTTTTCCAGCTATGTTATTTACATTGAGGTTGGGGTACACAGAGAGGTGACCATCGGTTGGGGTACACGGAGAGATGACCATCGGTTGGGGTAAACGGAGAGATGACCATCAGTTGGGGTACACGGAGAGATGACCATCGGTTGGGGTTTATGGAGAGATGACCATCAGTTGGGGTATATGGAGAGATGACCATCAGTTGGGGTATACAGGGAGATGACCATCGGTTGGGTATACGGAAACATGACCCTTGGTTGGGGTACACAGAGAGTTGACCATCGGTTGGGGTACACGGAGAGATGTCCATTGGTTAGGGTACACGGAGAGTTTACCATCGGATGGGGTATACGGAGTGATAACCATTGGTTGTGGCACACGGAGAGATTACTACCAGGTGTGGAACACGGATAATCATTGGTTGGGGTATATGGGGAGATGACCATTGGTTGGGGTACACGGAGAGATGACCATTGGTTGTGGTATACGGAGAGATTACTATCAGGTGGGGTACACGGAGAGATGACTATCGGTTGGGGTACATCGTGAGATGACCATTGGTTGGGGTACACAGAGAGATGACCAATGGTTGGGGCACAGGACCTCTAGCATCTGTCTCCTAGAAGGAGGCGGACATTTTTGGGAGGCCGTTTTTGCAGATTACATGCACTTCTCATGGAATCTGCAGAAACCTGGCTACCCCCCCCCCCCCTGGCCTTTTTGTACCCCTCTACCCCCCAACCTAGTACCCAGCACTCCAGGCCCCCTGCTGTATATATAACATATATGTTCGAGACTATTGTAAGCTGTCTCCTCAATTCCGTATTCTATAACATGCAATGTTACGCTAATGACATACACAGACAACAAACCAGGTCACCAAATCTGTTACGTGTTGTATGTTTGTAGATATGTCTCCCCCTCCGAGATGTCACCTCTATGACCAAAGAGAAGACCGCCCGCCTTATACCCAACGCCATCCAGATCAGCACAGAGAGCGAGAAGGTAACGTCCTGTGGCACAGCGGGTGCACTACTTACCATGGGAATGCTTCAAAAGGTCAACAGTGAAAAGGTTGACAGTGTCTATGTCGACCCCAAATAGTCAACACACACAAAGTCAACATATGAAAAGGTTGATACATGGAAAATGTCGACATAAAAATGTCAACACTTTTGAAATGATTTTTGGGTGTCAAATTGTAGCTTTCAAAACATAATGCTCCGGTTAGTAACACATGGCTGGCTTTGATCTGCACATGCGAGGGGGGGGGGGGGGTGTCGGGCTTTGACTGGATGATGGCCAACCATTTTGTGGGACTTTTCCATCCTATTGTTCCATTGTACCTGTCGACCTGCTGTATTCTTTGTCGACCATTTGGGGATGACCCATTGACTGTCTTGTAACTGTGGATCTATAGAACCACAGCCACTATTCCGTGGGGTGCTGTTTGTGAGGTGCAGACACTGACCCCGCCTCCTCTTCCTTGCAGCACTTTTTCACATCATTCGCTGCAAGAGACAGAAGTTTCCTCAGTATGTTCCGGATGTGGCAGAATGTTCTCCTGGATAGGGTGAGTCATTTCCACAGCAGCCTCTCTGCCAGGTCCAGCCGGGTGTCCAGGTGAGGCTGCCCCATATTCACGTCAGGACGTAAAGCAGCCCATGTGTTACCTGTGCAAGAACTCAGGGTCATCCCATGTGACTCATGTTACATCTCATGTTCATTTCTAGAAGATTGAACGCACCACCACACAAAAATATGACGATTTATAAATGTGACAATAATATCTAGGGTAGGGAGTCATAATTACGGCTGAGAAGCGAAAAACAAATATAGGAGGTTATTCTGGTTGCTTCGGTCCCCCGCGCATTCGCGGGGAGCCGTCATATCCAGCTCATCATACGTCATATTCGGGGGAGCTGTGACTTTGACTTGAATGGCCCCTCATGGAAAACAGCTACAAATGCATTCTACAATATGCCCAGAAAATCATATACTGTACACACAGCTTTTGCTGCAGTCCTCAGGCACCCACTGATGCAGGGCTGGGCAACACCGGCCCTCCAGATGTTAATGAACTACACATCCCAGGATGCCTTGCATCAGTTTCATCATGGTCACATAGCAAAACTAATGCAAAGCATCCTGGGATGTGTAGTTCATTAACATCTGGAGGGCCGGTGTTGCCCAGCCCTGCACTGATGCATGTACATGCTCTGCCATCCAGGTGTGCCTCAGTTCCCAGGTATGCAGTCACACCCCTAAAGTATTTGGACTGGTGTGCAGCTGCTGATGAGTTGGGGGAAATGAATGGACCTCCGACTCCATATTTCTTATACATGATGTGATTTATTCAGACAGACAGGGAAAGCACGGTGCTGAACTTCTATTTCTACAGGCATCATTCAAACTGGTATCATAGCTCCTCCCATCTCAGCACCAGCTCCTCCCACATGGTTTTGGTACAATGTATATATACCTTCTTTAACCTCTAACTATGGGCACAGTCAGCAAAGGGGTTTTTACATATAAGGGATTACGCCACACTTGCCTACTTTCAATTTCACCTCTCCGGGAGAAGGTTTTAATGACGCGAAATGCAGATATCGCGTCACTTTAGCCCCGCCCCTTCACCGCGGACCCGTGATTTGTGGTAATTAAACCAGCGGTACAAGACAATGTTATTGTGCAACCCTGGCGAAAATACATATACAGTATACTTACACAATTTTGTAAATGGATCACTTTCAATGCCAAGTAACCCTGTCACAGACCATCGTGCAAATATTGTAATAAAAAGTAGCCAATTTAATGGTAACTGTATGCACTCACATGGAAATGCAACTTGATTGGCATATAAAGGGACTTTCAATCAAAGCGGTCCACAGGTATCCTAGGAAAACTTTAAAAAACGACATCTAGTGCAACATTGTAAGTAAAAAGTATAAATTGACATCTATTGGACAAACTCACAATTTTTTTTAAGTAAAATCGCAAATCACCCACAATGGGTATAAAATCTCTGAGGACAATGGGCGGCAGCAAGGATCTTTAAAAAACCGTCCAGTCCTGAGGAATCCGGTCGGCAGCAGTGATAGGCCTATTGTCTCACGAACCATTTTGGTGAAGGTTCATTTTGTGTTAACCTAGAAAATCCCTGTAGTGCGCTATAGACATACAACCTTTTTATCGATTGTAATTAAACCAGCGGGCAAGGGGGGAGCGGGGGCTATGACAGAAAGCCGGAAACTCATATTAACACTGCTATTGCGTCTATATGCTGATGGGCTTCCTACTAAGCTGCCCACCATCTCCTATGAGGACGTGTGGGGCCATATGTGCAGTGCAGCTTGGGCTCATGGGAAACATCACGTCACGTCATGTGAGGCAGGTTTTAGTCACCACACATGGCAGGCAGTCATGTCACATGGGAGGCAGACCTCAGTCATGTCACATGGGAGGCAGACCTCAGTCATGTCACATGGGAGGCAGACCTCAGTCATGTCACGTGGGAGGCAGACCTCAGTCATGTCACGTGGGAGGCAGGCCTCAGTCATGTCACGTGGGAGGCAGGCCTCAGTCATGTCACGTGGGAGGCAGGCCTCAGTCATGTCACGTGGCAGGCAGGCCTCAGTCATGTCACGTGGGAGGCAGGCCTCAGTCATGTCACATGGGAGGCAGGCCTCAGTCATGTCACATGGGAGGCAGACCACAGTCATGTCACATGGGAGGAAGACCTCAGTCATGTCACATGGGAGGCAGACCACAGTCATGTCACATGGGAGTCAGACCTCAGTCATGTCACATGGCAGGCAGACCTCAGTCATGTCACATGGCAAGCAGGCCTCGGTCATGTCACGTGGCAGGCAGGCCTCGGTCATGTCACGTGGCAGGCAGGCCTCAGTCATGTCACGTGGGAGGCAGACCTCAGTCATGTGACGTGGGAGGCAGACCTCAGTCATGTGACGTGGGAGGCAGACCTCAGTCATGTGACGTGGGAGGCAGACCTCAGTCATGTCACGTGGGAGGCAGACCACGGTCATGTCACGTGGGAGGCAGACCTCGGTCATGTCACGTGGGAGGCACACCACAGTCATGTCACGTGGGAGGCAGACCTCAGTCATGTCACGTGGGAGGCAGGCAGACCTCGGTCATGTCACGTGGCAGGCAGACGTTGGTCATGTCACGTGGGAGGCAGACCTCGGTCATGTCACGTGGGAGGCACACCACAGTCATGTCACGTGGGAGGCAGACCTCAGTCATGTCACGTGGGAGGCAGGCAGACCTCGGTCATGTCACGTGGCAGGCAGACGTTGGTCATGTCACGTGGGAGGCAGACCTCGGTCATGTCACGTGGGAGGCACACCACAGTCATGTCACGTGGGAGGCAGACCTCAGTCATGTCACGTGGGAGGCAGGCAGACCTCGGTCATGTCACGTGGCAGGCAGACCTCGGTCATGTCACGTGGGAGGCAGGCAGACCTCGGTCATGTCACGTGGCAGGCAGACGTTGGTCATGTCACGTGGGAGGCAGACCTCGGTCATGTCACGTGGGAGGCAGACCTCAGTCATGTCACGTGGGAGGCAGACGTTGGTCATGTCACGTGGGAGGCAGACCTCGGTCATGTCACGTGGGAGGCACACCACAGTCATGTCACGTGGGAGGCAGACCTCAGTCATGTCACGTGGCAGGCAGACGTTGGTCATGTCACGTGGGAGGCAGACCTCGGTCATGTCACATGGGAGGCAGACCTCAGTCATGTCACATGGGAGGCAGACCTCAGTCATGTCACGCGGGAGGCAGGCCTCAGTCATGTCACGCGGGAGGCAGGCCTCAGTCATGTCACGTGGGAGGCAGACCTCAGTCATGTCACGTGGCAGGCAGGCCTCAGTCATGTCACGTGGGAGGCAGACCTCATAGAGGAGGAATCGGCCTCCCACAAGTAAGGTAGGAGGAAGTTCCCTTCCCTGCATAACCTCCTGCCCCCCCCTACCACCATTAGAGCGATGCCCCTGTGTAGGCCAATCATTTGTTACATTCTGATATGGGGAAGGGGGGTCAGACACACCTCCTTTTTGGGTCACGCCCCCTCATTCACTGCCGAGCTCTCTGCGTGTGTAGTAGTAGTAGTACGTTTATTTATAAGGCGCCGCAAAGTGTCCGCAGCGCCGTACATAGCAAACAAAAAACAAATGACAAGGTAATGTACAGGGTGTGTTGAAAAATACAGTATAAATAGGGGTAAAGCTGGTAGAAATAGAATCAGCATCAGTTCAGAAGTAGGTGTCAAAATTGTCGAGGAGACTGAAGATGAAGCAGAGGAAGGGAAGAACAGGACAGGAGGACAGGTGAGGTAAAGAGGTAAGGTGAGTATGTGAGGCAGGAGGGCCCTACTCATAAGAGTTACCAGACTAAAAGGAGGTGGGTGGACGAACGAAAAACAACAGGATAAGTAGGAACGGAGGGGAACGGAGGCAGGATAGGAGGATCAAAAGAGGTTAGGAGGAGGGATAGGCTAGTCGAAAAAAGTGGGTTTTGAGGGAGCGCTTGAAGGAGGTAAGGGAATCAGAAAGCCTGATGGGTGGCGGGAGGTTGTTCCAGTGCAGGGGGGGCAGCGCGAGAGAAGTCTTGGACACGGGAGTGGGAGGAGGTGATTAGGTGAGAGGTCATTCGGCGGTCAGCGATGGAGCGAAGAGGACGGGAGGGAGTGTGGATAGAGATCAGTGAAGAGAGGTAGGGAGCGGTGGAGGAGGAGAGAGCCTTGTAGGTGGTGGTGAGGAGTTTAAAGAGAACTCGGAAAGGAACGGGGAGCCAGTGAAGAGATAGACAGAGGGGGGAGGCGGAGGTAGAGCGGCGGGAGAGGAAGATGAGCCTAGCAGCAGCGTTAAGAATGGATTGGAGAGGTGCGAGGCCGGTGAGAGGTAGCCCAGAGAGAAGGATGTTGCAGTAGTCAAGGCGGGAGATGACAAGAGAGTGAATGAGAATTTTGGTCGCGTCAGTGGAGAGGAATGGTCTGATGCGTGAGATGTTGCGTAGGTGAAAGCGGCAAGACTGTGAGAGAGCACGAATGTAGGGGGTGAAAGAGAGGGAGGAGTCAATGATGACACCGAGGCAGCACGTTTGGTCGGTGGAGGTGATCTCGGTTTTACCAATGCTGATGGAGATAGTGGGAGAAGAGGGGATGTTCGGGGGATGGAAGATTAGAAGTTCAGTTTTAGCCATGTTTAGTTTCAGGAAGCGTTGGGTCATCCAGGCTGAGATGGCCGTGAGGCATTCGGAGACCTTGGACAGGAGTGATGGGGATAAGTCGGGGGAGGAGAGATAGACTAATAGAGAGATAGAGGAGTGTGTCCGATGGTTATCTTTGAAAGATACAAATTGAAGTTGCACATGACCTGATCAGGGACTGCACCGACAAAGACGGCCATGTAAAGGCGCCTCCATTAGTCTGGTGCCATCTTTGCATACCCTCCAGCGTCTGAGGGGCAGAAATTGGTACACAATCATAAAGGGGCGTGACCACTGGGAAAGGGGGCGTGGCCACACCTCCTTTCCTATACTGTCAATGGTACAGTTGGAGGGTATGTAGAGGATAAGAGGATGAGGCGATTTAAAATTATATTATTGAATAAGTGCAGCCACCTTACATAACTTGCTGCAGTGCAGTGAGGGCTTCAGGCTCCGACATCGGATGATCCGATTCCCCGTCACGCGCTGGCCACCGCAACCGCACGCTGAGCTGCTCAGCCTCAGGCAGCTTCAAGTTCCCGCCCAGAAAGACGTCACTGAGAATGCGGAGGGGGCTGACAGACCTTTCCCCTGAGTGCCCCGGGTCCGCGGTGCCAGCGCATGACGCCATAACGCACGGGACCGGCCCGCAATGCACTCTTGGGAACGGGTGCTGGGCCAGAGGAGAGCGGCGCAACAGTGTCTGACGCCGAGCAGACCCCAGAGCCAGGAGGAGGACAAATTGTATAGCCCGGGGGAGCCAAGCCAAATAAATCTGTACATTCAGTACAATCTTTATTTGTCGGTACAGACTGTTAAAAAACGGTACTTTACCGGCAAATTCGGTACAGTTGGAGGGTATGTCTTTGATCTTAATATGCACAGCAGCGTATGAGCGCCACAGTCGGTTGGCGCTTAAGAAGGAAGACCACCAGCATTAGCACAAAGATACAGTGAAGGCTGCAACTCTGCCCACCTCTGAATCAGGCCCAGTATCTCTACTCTTTCTGCTCCACCTTCCCATCAGTACAGACAGCACCCTGATACCTGATGGCAGCAGCACACAGCGATTCTCATCATGAACACTAGAGGGAGCTACATAACAGTATATGGTCCCCTGAATGGAAGTGGATGATTTCACATTATAAGGTTACATAAGTATGCAATACTCTATATAATGTGATACGCTTACAGGCAGAGCCAGTGATGGTGGCACATATACCATAGTGCCGACTCCATCATTACGTCAGATCAGGGGCATCCAGACTTGATTGTTGCCATGTTAAGACAATGACTTTAATTGGAGGACTACAATATTTAATTCTCACAGTTTGAGTCACAACAATTAGGTGAATATGGCTCACTCTATAATACCGCCATATGTGCCAGTCCTGTGCCCACCCCTATGTGCCAGCCCTGAGCCCACCCCTATGTGCCAGGCCTGAGCCCACCCCCATAGACGTGCGCAGCACATTTTATTAGGGGGTGCACCGTCAAAGCGGTGTGCCTAGCACCACCTATTGGGCATGTCTAACACCGCCATTGGGTCTGTCTAACACCGCCAATCAGGTGTGCACTCACTACAATATAAAACGACTCTCAGCCACACCATTATATCCGGCCTATTTGAGTTTTAATCTTCTAATTACTCTGTGTAACAGTACATGCAAATAAAGTCACAATCATATCTAGATGACACAGATGTGTAGTGATATGACAATGGTGTAATACAATTAATAATTCAAAACACACATAATTGATTGATTGGCGCTTATTTTAATGGAATACAGGTCTAAAAAGCAAAAGTCTTTGGTAAAAGGTATTGCTGGTATTACTAGCAGCAATAAGTGTGGGGGTGGGGGCACAGCATTAGGGGGTGCCTGTGCACCCTTAACACTCAATGTGCGCACGCCTATGCCCACCCCTATGTGCCAGCCCTGAGCCCAGCCTATGTGCCAGTCCTGTGCCCACCCCTATGTACCAGCCCTGAGCCCTCCCCTATGTGCCAGCCCCGAGCCCATCCCTATGTGCCAGCCCTGAGCCCAGCCTATGTGCCAGCCCTGAGCCCAGCCTATGTGCCAGCCCTGAGCCCAGCCTATGTGCCAGCCATGAGCCCACCCCTATGTGCCAGCCCTGAGCCCCCTTATGTGCCAGCCCTGGGCCCACCCCTATGTGCCAGTCCTGAGCCCACCCCTATGTGCCAGTCCTGAGCCCCCCCCCCTATGGGCCAGCCCTGAGTCCACCCCTATGTGCCAGTCCTGAGCCCACCCCTATGTGCCAGTCCTGAGCCCACCCCTATGTGCCAGTCCTGAGCCCTCCACCCCTATGTGCCAGCCCTGAGCCCACCCCTTTGTGCCAGCCCTGAGCCCACCCCATGTGCCAGCCCTGAGCCCACCTATTGTGACAGCCCTGAGCCCACCTTATTGTGCCAGCCCTGAGCCCACCCCTTTGTGCCAGCCTTGAGCCCACCCCTTTGTGCCAGCCCTGAGCCCACCCCATTGTTCCAGCCCTGAGCCTACCCCTATGTGCCAGTCCTAAGCCCACCCCTTTGTGCCAGTCCTGAGCCCTCCCCTATGTGCCAGACCTGAGCCCCCTTATGCGCCAGCCCTGAACCCACCCCTATGTGCCAGCCCTGAGCCCCCTTATGTGCCAGCCCTGAGCCCCTTTATGTGCCAGCGCTGTGCCCACCCCTATGTGCCAGCCCAGATCTCCCCCTTCTTAGGTCTGCACCCCTTTGTTTTTTGGACCCACTGAGCCATCACCTGGGTTGACCTGGCAATATCCAGGGTTATTGTGACAGAAGAAAATGCTGTTTAGCGATAATCTATTTACAGAACCCAAATTACAGGAGTTTATTACTAGTCATTAATTAGCGCAGATAATAGGATGTGACGGCAGATAAGAACCACTTGGCCCATCTAGCCTGCCCAGTAGTGAGCAATACACCGGTACAGTGGTTACTCTGCCAGTCTGAGCACGAGGGGTTAAGTAGAATGAGGATTTCTGCTCTTCCTGGTGAAGCTGGGGTCAGACTCCACAGCTGAGGGTTATTACAGGTGATCGGGACAGTGGCTGAGTGTTATTACAGGTGATCGGGACAGTGGCTGAGCGTTATTACAGGTGATCGGGACAGTGGCTGATGGTTATTACAGGTGATCGGGGACAGGGGCTGAGCGTTATTACAGGTGATCGGGGACAGCGGCTGATGGTTATTACAGGTGATCGGGGACAGGGGCTGAGCAATATTACAGGTGATCGGGGACAGGGGCTGAGGGTTATTACAGGTGATCGGGGACAGGGGCTGATGGTTATTACAGGTGATCGGGGACAGGGGCTGAGCATTATTACAGGTGATCGGGACAGTGGCTGAGCATTATTACAGGTGATCGGGGACAGTGGCTGAGTGTTATTACAGGTGATCGGGACAGTGGCTGAGTGTTATTACAGGTGATCGGGGACAGTGGCTGAGGGTTATTACAGGTGACAGGGGCTGAGCGTTATTACAGGTGATCGGGGACAGGGGCTGAGCGTTATTACAGGTGATCGGGGACAGTGGCTGAGGGTTATTACAGGTGATCGGGGACAGTGGCTGAGCATTATTACAGGTGATCGGGGACAGGGGCTGAGGGTTATAACAGGTGATCGGGGACAGGGGCTGAGCGTTATTACAGGTGATCGGGACAGTGGCTGAGTGTTATTACAGGTGATCGGGCCAGGGGCTGAGGGTTATTACAGGTGATCGGGGACAGTGGCTGAGCGTTATTACAGGTGATCGTTGACAGGGGCTGAGCGTTATTACAGGTGATCGGGGACGGGCTGAGGGTTATTACAGGTGATCGGGAACAGTGGCTGAGCATTATTACAGGTGATCGGGGACAGTGGCTGAGCATTATTACAGGTGATCGGGACAGTGGCTGAGCATTATTACAGGTGATCGGGGACAGGGGCTGAGCGTTATTACAGGTGATCGGGACAGGGGCTGAGGGTTATTACAGGTGATCGGGGACAGTGGCTGAGCATTATTACAGGTGATCGGGACAGTGGCTGAGCATTATTACAGGTGATCGGGGACAGGGGCTGAGCGTTATTACAGGTGATCGGGACAGGGGCTGAGGGTTATTACAGGTAATCGGGGACAGGGGCTGAGCGTTAATACAGGTGATCGGGACAGGGGCTGAGCGTTAATACAGGTGATCGGGACAGTGGCTGAGCGTTAATACAGGTGATCGGGGACAGGGGCTGAGGGTTATTACAGGTGATCGGGGACAGTGGCTGAGGGTTATTACAGGTGATCGGGGACAGTGGCTGAGGGTTATTACAGGTAATCGGGGACAGGGGCTGAGCGTTAATACAGGTGATCGGGGACAGGGGCTGAGGGATATTACATGTGATCGGGGACAGTGGCTGAGGGTTATTACAGGTGATCGGGGACAGGGGCTGAGCGTTATTTCAGGTGATCGGGGACAGTGGCTGAGGGATATTACATGTGATCGGGGACAGTGGCTGAGGGTTATTACAGGTGATCGGGGACAGGGGCTGAGCGTTATTTCAGGTGATCGGGGACAGTGGCTGAGGGTTATTACAGGTGATCGGGACAGGGGCTGAGGGTTATTACAGGTGATCGGGGACAGGGGCTGAGCGTTATTTCAGGTGATCGGGGACAGTGGCTGAGGGATATTACATGTGATTGGGGACAGTGGCTGAGGGTTATTACAGGTGATCGGGGACAGGGGCTGAGCGTTATTTCAGGTGATCGGGGACAGTGGCTGAGGGTTATTACAGGTGATCGGGACAGGGGCTGAGCGTTATTTCAGGTGATCGGGGACAGTGGCTGATGGTTATTACAGGTGATCGGGGACAGGGGCTGAGCGTTATTTCAGGTGATCGGGGACAGTGGCTGAGGGTTATTACAGGTGATCGGGACAGGGGCTGAGGGTTATTACAGGTGATCGGGGACAGGGGCTGCGGGATATTACAGGTGATCGGGGACAGGGGCTGAGGGTTATTACAGGTGATCGGGGACAGGGGCTGAGGGTTATTACAGGTGATCGGGGACAGTGGCTGAGCGTTATTACAGGTGATCGGGGACAGTGGCTGAGGGTTATTACAGGTGATCGGGGACAGGGGCTGAGGGATATTACAGGTGATCGGGGACAGTGGCTGAGCGTTATTACAGGTGATCGGGGACAGTGGCTGAGGGTTATTACAGGTGATCGGGGACAGGGGCTGAGGGATATTACAGGTGATCGGGGACAGTGGCTGAGGGTTATTACAGGTGATCGGGGACAGGGGCTGAGGGATATTACAGGTGATCGGGACAGTGGCTGAGGGTTATTACAGGTGATCGGGGACAGTGGGTGAGGGATATTACAGGTGATCGGGGACAGGGGCTGAGGGTTATTACAGGGGATCGGGGACAGGGGCTGAGGGATATTACAGGTGATCGGGGACAGTGGCTGAGCGTTATTACAGGTGATCGGGGACAGGGGCTGAGGGTTATTACAGGTGATCGGGACAGGGGCTGAGCGTTATTACAAGTGATCGGGGACAGTGGCTGAGCGTTATTACAGGTGATCGGGGACAGTGGCTGAGGGATATTACAGGTGATCGGGGACGGGGGCTGAGGGTTATTACAGGTGATCGGGGACGGGGGCTGAGGGTTATTACAGGTGATCGGGGACAGGGGCTGAGGGTTATTACAGGTGATCGGGGACAGTGGCTGAGGGTTATTACAGGTGATCGGGGACAGTGGCTGAGGGTTATTACAGGTGATCGGGGACAGGGGCTGAGGGTTATTACAGGTGATCGGGGACAGGGGCTGAGGGTTATTACAGGTGATCGGGGACAGGGGCTGAGGGTTATTACAGGTGATCGGGACAGTGGCTGAGTGTTATTACAGGTGATCGGGACAGTGGCTGAGCGTTATTACAGGTGATCGGGACAGTGGCTGATGGTTATTACAGGTGATCGGGGACAGGGGCTGAGCGTTATTACATGTGATCGGGGACGGGGGCTGAGGGTTATTACAGGTGATCGGGACAGTGGCTGAGTGTTATTACAGGTGATCGGGACAGTGGCTGAGCGTTATTACAGGTGATCGGGACAGTGGCTGATGGTTATTACAGGTGATCGGGGACAGGGGCTGAGCGTTATTACAGGTGATCGGGGACAGCGGCTGATGGTTATTACAGGTGATCGGGGACAGGGGCTGAGCAATATTACAGGTGATCGGGGACAGGGGCTGATGGTTATTACAGGTGATCGGGGACAGGGGCTGAGCATTATTACAGGTGATCGGGACAGTGGCTGAGCATTATTACAGGTGATCGGGGACAGTGGCTGAGTGTTATTACAGGTGATCGGGACAGTGGCTGAGTGTTATTACAGGTGATCGGGGACAGTGGCTGAGGGTTATTACAGGTGACAGGGGCTGAGCGTTATTACAGGTGATCGGGGACAGGGGCTGAGCGTTATTACAGGTGATCGGGGACAGTGGCTGAGGGTTATTACAGGTGATCGGGGACAGTGGCTGAGCATTATTACAGGTGATCGGGGACAGGGGCTGAGGGTTATAACAGGTGATCGGGGACAGGGGCTGAGCGTTATTACAGGTGATCGGGACAGTGGCTGAGTGTTATTACAGGTGATCGGGCCAGGGGCTGAGGGTTATTACAGGTGATCGGGGACAGTGGCTGAGCATTATTACAGGTGATCGGGGACAGGGGCTGAGGGTTATTACAGGTGATCGGGGACAGTGGCTGAGCATTATTACAGGTGATCGGGACAGTGGCTGAGCATTATTACAGGTGATCGGGGACAGGGGCTGAGCGTTATTACAGGTGATCGGGACAGGGGCTGAGGGTTATTACAGGTAATCGGGGACAGGGGCTGAGCGTTAATACAGGTGATCGGGACAGGGGCTGAGCGTTAATACAGGTGATCGGGACAGTGGCTGAGCGTTAATACAGGTGATCGGGGACAGGGGCTGAGGGTTATTACAGGTGATCGGGGACAGTGGCTGAGGGTTATTACAGGTGATCGGGGACAGTGGCTGAGGGTTATTACAGGTAATCGGGGACAGGGGCTGAGCGTTAATACAGGTGATCGGGGACAGGGGCTGAGGGATATTACATGTGATCGGGGACAGTGGCTGAGGGTTATTACAGGTGATCGGGGACAGGGGCTGAGCGTTATTTCAGGTGATCGGGGACAGTGGCTGAGGGATATTACATGTGATCGGGGACAGTGGCTGAGGGTTATTACAGGTGATCGGGGACAGGGGCTGAGCGTTATTTCAGGTGATCGGGGACAGTGGCTGAGGGTTATTACAGGTGATCGGGACAGGGGCTGAGGGTTATTACAGGTGATCGGGGACAGGGGCTGAGCGTTATTTCAGGTGATCGGGGACAGTGGCTGAGGGATATTACATGTGATTGGGGACAGTGGCTGAGGGTTATTACAGGTGATCGGGGACAGGGGCTGAGCGTTATTTCAGGTGATCGGGGACAGTGGCTGAGGGTTATTACAGGTGATCGGGACAGGGGCTGAGCGTTATTTCAGGTGATCGGGGACAGTGGCTGAGGGTTATTACAGGTGATCGGGGACAGGGGCTGAGCGTTATTTCAGGTGATCGGGGACAGTGGCTGAGGGTTATTACAGGTGATCGGGACAGGGGCTGAGGGTTATTACAGGTGATCGGGGACAGGGGCTGCGGGATATTACAGGTGATCGGGGACAGGGGCTGAGGGTTATTACAGGTGATCGGGGACAGGGGCTGAGGGTTATTACAGGTGATCGGGGACAGGGGCTGAGCGTTATTACAGGTGATCGGGGACGGGGGCTGAGGGTTATTACAGGTGATCGGGGACAGGGGCTGAGGGTTATTACAGGTGATCGGGGACAGGGGCTGAGGGTTATTACAGGTGATCGGGGACAGGGGCTGAGGGTTATTACAGGTGATCGGGGACAGTGGCTGAGCGTTATTACAGGTGATCGGGGACAGTGGCTGAGGGTTATTACAGGTGATCGGGGACAGGGGCTGAGGGATATTACAGGTGATCGGGGACAGTGGCTGAGCGTTATTACAGGTGATCGGGGACAGTGGCTGAGGGTTATTACAGGTGATCGGGGACAGGGGCTGAGGGATATTACAGGTGATCGGGGACAGTGGCTGAGGGTTATTACAGGTGATCGGGGACAGGGGCTGAGGGATATTACAGGTGATCGGGACAGTGGCTGAGGGTTATTACAGGTGATCGGGGACAGTGGGTGAGGGATATTACAGGTGATCGGGGACAGGGGCTGAGGGTTATTACAGGGGATCGGGGACAGGGGCTGAGGGATATTACAGGTGATCGGGGACAGTGGCTGAGCGTTATTACAGGTGATCGGGGACAGGGGCTGAGGGTTATTACAGGTGATCGGGACAGGGGCTGAGCGTTATTACAAGTGATCGGGGACAGTGGCTGAGCGTTATTACAGGTGATCGGGGACAGTGGCTGAGGGATATTACAGGTGATCGGGGACGGGGGCTGAGGGTTATTACAGGTGATCGGGGACGGGGGCTGAGGGATATTACAGGTGATCGGGGACAGGGGCTGAGGGTTATTACAGGTGATCGGGGACGGGGGCTGAGGGTTATTACAGGTGATCGGGGACAGGGGCTGAGGGTTATTACAGGTGATCGGGGACAGTGGCTGAGGGTTATTACAGGTGATCGGGGACAGTGGCTGAGGGTTATTACAGGTGATCGGGGACAGGGGCTGAGGGTTATTACAGGTGATCGGGGACAGGGGCTGAGGGTTATTACAGGTGATCGGGGACAGGGGCTGAGGGTTATTACAGGTGATCGGGGACAGGGGCTGAGGGTTATTACAGGTGATCGGGGACAGGGGCTGAGGGTTATTACAGGTGATCGGGACGGGGGCTGAGGGTTATTACAGGTGATCGGGGACGGGGGCTGAGGGTTATTACAGGTGATCGGGGACGGGGGCTGAGGGTTATTACAGGTGATCGGGGACGGGGGCTGAGGGTTATTACAGGTGATCGGGGACGGGGGCTGAGGGTTATTACAGGTGATCGGGGACAGGGGCTGAGGGTTATTACAGGTGATCGGGGACAGGGGCTGAGGGTTATTACAGGTGATCGGGACGGGGGCTGAGGGTTATTACAGGTGATCGGGGACAGGGGCTGAGGGTTATTACAGGTGATCGGGGACGGGGGCTGAGGGTTATTACAGGTGATCGGGGACGGGGGCTGAGTGTTATTACATGTGATCGGGGACGGGGGCTGAGGGTTATTACAGGTGATCGGGGACGGGGGCTGAGGGTTATTACAGGTGATCGGGGACAGGGGCTGAGGGATATTACAGGTGATCGGGGACAGGGGCTGAGGGTTATTACAGGTGATCGGGGACAGGGGCTGAGGGATATTACAGGTGATCGGGGACAGTGGCTGAGGGTTATTACATGTGATCGGGGACAGGGGCTGAGGGTTATTACAGGTGATCGGGGACAGGGGCTGAGGGATATTACAGGTGATCGGGGACAGGGGCTGAGGGTTATTACAGGTGATCGGGGACAGGGGCTGAGGGTTATTACAGGTGATCGGGGACAGGGGCTGAGGGATATTACAGGTGATCGGGGACAGAGGCTGAGCGTTATTACAGGTGATCGGGGACAGGGGCTGAGCGTTATTACAGGTGATCGGGGACAGTGGCTGAGGGTTATTACAGATGATCGGGGACAGTGGCTGAGGGTTATTACATGTGATCGGGGACGGGGGCTGAGGGTTACAGGTGATTGGGGACAGTGGCTGAGGGTTATTACATGTGATCGGGGACGGGAGCTGAGGGTTATTACAGGTGATCGGGACGGGGGCTGAGGGTTATTACAGGTGATCGGGGACAGGGGCTGAGGGTTATTACAGGTGATTGACCCACAAGTATAAGTCGTCTCCAGTAACTTACCTTTGCCAGCCCATGAGAAATGATTTCTCTTGCCGTCGGACATCTGAGAGTATACACATACCCTCACATAATTGCGAGGGGATACAGTGGGTGGCATTCTCTTGCCCACTCAGATGGGAGGCCACTTGAGTGGGCAAGTCATAGCCCTATCGCTTGGGCGGCTAATCCACCATCAAGAGCAAGTTCACTCTGCCCTGGAAACCCCAATATCAGGAAATCACAGGTGCTACTGATTACACACCTGACTGCGCTAGAACAGACGTCCCTCCATAGAAACCGGAACACTTTACATTAATATGAGAAGTATCCACTAGGGGTCACTAGGGGTCGTCTTTTTATATTATCGTTTTGTATGATTGATTAATTCTTTTTTTTTTTTGTATGATTAACTTATTTATTTCTTTGAGTTTGAATTAAATCTTTATTTGATACTATAGTGTATTGTACCTTTTTATTGCTCCAAGAGACAAAGGTGCGAATAGAAAAATGATGTTAAATTAACTTGGTCATACCGACCCCTACTGGATACTTCTCCGGGTGCCGGACGGGTTCCCGACAGTCGGGATCCCGACAATCATTTACCCGACGTCGGGATCCCGACTGTCAAAACGCCGACAGCCGGGTGCCCGATGGCCACCTGCTATTTTCCCTCGTGGGGGTCCACGACCCCCATAGAGGGAGAATAGAATAGGTGGCTCGCGTAGCGAGCCACCGTGCCCGCAGCGTGGCGAGCGCAGCGAGCCCGCAAGGGGCTTTTTTGCACTCGCCATGCTGTCTGACTCTGGACAGTCGGGATCCCGACGTCGGGATAATGACTGTCGGGATCCCGACTGTCGGAGTCCCATACCACACCCTACTTCTCCACATAGTAATGTAAATTGTTCTGGTTTCTGTGACCTCTGGTCTAGCGCAGTCTGTGTTTTCTCTGTTACTTAGGGCCTTATTCTAGTTCACTCTTTCTGACAAAATCCTTCTTAGATGGACAAAACCATGCTGCACTGCCGGTGGGGCAGATGTAACTTGTGCAGAAAGAATTAGATTTGGGTGGGGTTTTACTTCAAAGTGAGATCTATATTGCAGTGTAAAAATAAAGCAGCCAGTATTTATCCTGCACAGAAACAAAATAACTGACCCAAATCTAATTCTCTCTGCACATTTTACATCTGCCCCCCTGCAGTGCATAAGGCCCACAGTTCCTTGTTATGTGGTATAAGTACCCACATCTGACTGCTGCTTGAATTGAGATCTCTTCAGATTATATTAAGGGCAATAATATTTTAAAATATATTTTAAAAAAAATCTTTTAAAAAAGTTGTTATACATTGTGTTCCGACAGCGCACAGTCGCCATCATTCCTTCGCTTTTTTTCTGCTCTAAAACCTGGCCTGAATCCTCCTCATTACTTCCATGTGGAGAGATGCTGTCTGCCTCTGCCGCAATAGTTTGCTGCTGTGTTAGAATTTGCTTTTGGGGGGAAATGGATCTCAGTCAATTATCTGTTTTCATAGAAGTAAATGATTCGCCTGTTTTTTTTTTTTTTTACCTTTTTCAATTGGATTCACGCATTCAGAAGCCTCATCCTCCTGGCAACACTGCTGCTATATATGAGGACATGCTGTCCAGGTGTATTGCCAACCTGTGACGTGATTGGGGGTTCTCCAAGCGCATTAGTGATAAATTCCTTAACCCTTTGAGTGCCAAGTGAATTTGTCGAAATTGGTGTGAAAATTTGCCAAGCAACAGTATTATTCATCGTAAGGACCTGTAATGTTTCAGTATATAGGAAATATCATCATTTTCTACACAACATATTTTATGTGAATTCATATAACAAATGTGAGAGACGCTGGTATTTTTAGCAGATATTCTGCACATCGCTCACAGAGATGTGGGCACTCAAATGGTTAATAACACTTTGTACCTCGGAGCGGAGTCAGAAGACATGGCAGAATATTCTGATGCCCCCATTATTAATCCTGTCGGGGCAGAAGGTGTGACCGCCTCATGGTCGACAGTTGCCGCATTACTAATACCATTCTCAAGATCACTATATAGAGCAGCAGGAAATAAGACGAAAGATGCCCACACACGCACCAATTTCAGCATGCGGTTTGAACTTTTAAAGCATCGGCGTAAATCACACCATGTACCAGCGGGGATGCGCATCAGTTTTGGAGTACATGCGATGCGATATCCATTAGTAACTATAAAATTTAGAGAAAAAAAAGAGGCTGAAATCGCATCGCATCGCACCCGCAAAGTACAGTGCATCGCATCGCATCCACTTCAAGTGCCAAAATCGCATGGCAGCTTGAAGTTCAAAACGCACAGCACACAAAATCTGTGCGTGTATGGGCACCTTAAGGGCTACATTTACAAAATCTTCTAAAAATGAAAATCGCTGATGTTGCCCATAGCAACCAATCCTTTTTCTCTTTCATCCTTGAAAACAATAGACAGAATCTGATTGGTTACTATGGGCAACATCACCTCTGTTCATTTTCGGAAGCTTTAATAAATGTACCCCATAGCTTCCAATGGTGACCATGACAGCAGGACAAGTACAGGGCACATAACCTTAGCGGCATTAGCAGATGGCACTGGCATAAGTATGAGGATGGCAGAGAACTGCAGGATTTGGTAACGTTGCAGAGGGCAGAGGACCCTGCTGGTGACAGCTTACATTCTACATTATTGCTGGGACCCTTGTATATCCTGTAGATCCAGCGTATATATGCTAACTAGCGAGCAGGTAAACCAGACCCCCATCATCGGGGACGGGCCCGAATTCGGACCTCTGCGATCACGTCTGAATCAGGCCCTCTGTACACCTGTCCTGAGGATCAGTCGTGTAAATGAGCAGCTGACGTCACTGCCTGCTGCACGTGTCAGCTCCCAGTTGCTGAAACCCGTTTCTTAGCTACTAAACCTTTCACTTAAAACAAATCTCCGTCCGGTTGGGTGACAGCAGTTTCTGTTTGTTATGCGGACGATGGCTGGGAGATACTCGCCCGCCTGGCTGGGGGAATGAGCGAGCCCCAGGCACAATAACACTGAGGTTTGGCTGGTAACATGCAGGTGGTTATATAAAGCAATGTCGCATCTTCCTGGCCTAGTTCTTCTCCTCCGGGCCGGACTGACTGCATTGCTGGAATTACTGCACAGACATCACAATGAGCACACTGACAGTACAGGTTACGTTGCCCATAGCAACCAATCAGAGTCTATCATTTTCTAGGACGCAATGGAGAATTGATAGACGCAATCTGGTTGCTTCGGGCAACATCATCTCTTTTCTTTGTAGAAGCTTTACGCTTCTACCTCGTATCCGGTCGCCGGAGTACAGATTGACAATCTCCTGGACGTCCACTCTTGGCGGAACGCGTCTAGGTAGAAGCCTAAAGATAGTCCATGTTGACCTATGTTGACAATGGCACAAAAAAGACCCATGAAAAACTTGTGTCGATCATGTCCCCGTCAATCTATTGATACTGTTGATCTAGATGCTGTTGACGCGTTCGGCCAAGAGCGGTCACCAAATCCTGGGTGTTGCTGCTCCTAGACACCTGGAAGGGTGGGCAAGCCTGCAGGAGGCCACTTCCCGGGCGAGGTGGGTGGCCTGACCAGTGCTATTCGCATTCAATTGCGTCATTGCGCCCCCCCCCCCCACCACCTCCTGCTTCCCAATGCTGCTAGTGGCAGAATTGTATAGCTGGCGCGTGACCTTGATTACACGAATGCATCATCATGACCGTCCCTCAGTTCTGCCCTGGGGCAGCCCAAAGGCTGGCATCTGTGGTTTGCACCCCTTGCATTGTATCGTCCAGGTGGGAGTTATGTCGGTCACACCGGCTGCAGCGCAAGTGACAAAATGCTGTACCTGTGCTAGCATCTAGTATTGTTCACACTTGTGGTTTACTATACATGGGTATATCAGCTAAAGGGATCAGTGATCCCTACACCTACAGTATTTTCAGAGAGTCGTTCTTACATTAGGTTCTGTGGCTTGCTAATACAAGGCTGCATTTCCCCTCTTGTAATCAGCCACAGAACCTGTATAAGTCATAGGCGTCCCGGATTGCGGGTATAGTATGGGGAGCGTATACATTCTGTTCTGTTTGGTCTTATTACAGCAAGCAATCATTTACATGCAAACAAAGGTCACTATTGCAGGGGATCATCAGCAGTATTATTGGCCAACCTGTGGCTCGCCAGCTGTTGTGAAACTACAATTCCCAGCATGCCTCTGTGCTCTGCAGCTGACCACAACCCCCAGATCACTGTGCTCTGCAGCTGACCACAACCTTTAGATCACTGTGCTCTGCCGCTGACCACATCTCCTAGATCACTGTGCTCTGCAGCTGACCACAACCCACAGATCACTGTGCTCTGCAGCTGACCACAACCCCCAGATCACTGTGCTCTGCAGCTGACCACAACCCTTAGACCACTGTGCTCTGCCGTTGACCACAACCCCTAGATCACTGTGCTCTGACGCTGAACACAACCCCCAGATCACTGTGCTCTGCCGCTGACCACAATCCCCAGATCGCTGTGCTTTGCAGCTGACCACAACCCCCAGATCACTGTGCTCTGCAGCTGACCACAACCCTTAGATCTCTGTGCTCTGCCGCTGACCACAACCCCCAGATAACTGTGCTTTGCAGCTGACCACAACCCCCAGATCGCTGTGCTTTGCAGCTGACCACAACCCCCAGATCGCTGTGCTCTGCAGCTGACCACAACCCCCAGATCACTGTGCTCTGCAGCTGACCACAACCCCCAGATCACTGTGCTCTGCAGCTGACCACAACCCTTAGATCTCTGTGCTCTGCCGCTGACCACAACCCTTAGATCACTGTGCTCTGCCGCTGACCACAACCCCTAGATCACTGTGCTCTGCCGCTGACCACAACCCCTAGATCACTGTGCTCTGCAGCTGACCACAACCCCCAGATCGCTGTGCTCTGCCGCTGACCACAACCACCAGATTGCTGTTCTCTGCAGCTGACCACATCTCCCAGATCACTGTGCTCTGCAGCTGACCACATCTTCCAGATCACTGTGCTCTGCAGCTGACCACATCTTCCAGATAACTGTGCTCTGCAGCTGACCACAACCCCTAGATCACTGTGCTCTGCAGCTGACCACATCTCCCAGATAGCTGTGCTCTGCAGCTGACCACAACCCCCAGATCGCTGTGCTCTGCAGCTGACCACAACCCCCAGATCGCTGTGCTCTGCAGCTGACCACAACCCCCAGATCACTGTGCTCTGCAGCTGACCACAACCTTTAGATCACTGTGCTCTGCCGCTGACCACATCTCCTAGATCACTGTGCTCTGCAGCTGACCACAACCCACAGATCACTGTGCTCTGCAGCTGACCACAACCCCCAGATCACTGTGCTCTGCAGCTGACCACAACCCTTAGACCACTGTGCTCTGCCGTTGACCACAACCCCTAGATCACTGTGCTCTGACGCTGAACACAACCCCCAGATCACTGTGCTCTGCCGCTGACCACAATCCCCAGATCGCTGTGCTTTGCAGCTGACCACAACCCCCAGATCACTGTGCTCTGCAGCTGACCACAACCCTTAGATCTCTGTGCTCTGCCGCTGACCACAACCCCCAGATAACTGTGCTTTGCAGCTGACCACAACCCCCAGATCGCTGTGCTTTGCAGCTGACCACAACCCCCAGATCGCTGTGCTCTGCAGCTGACCACAACCCCCAGATCACTGTGCTCTGCAGCTGACCACAACCCCCAGATCACTGTGCTCTGCAGCTGACCACAACCCTTAGATCTCTGTGCTCTGCCGCTGACCACAACCCTTAGATCACTGTGCTCTGCCGCTGACCACAACCCCTAGATCACTGTGCTCTGCCGCTGACCACAACCCCTAGATCACTGTGCTCTGCAGCTGACCACAACCCCCAGATCGCTGTGCTCTGCCGCTGACCACAACCACCAGATTGCTGTTCTCTGCAGCTGACCACATCTCCCAGATCACTGTGCTCTGCAGCTGACCACATCTTCCAGATCACTGTGCTCTGCAGCTGACCACATCTTCCAGATAACTGTGCTCTGCAGCTGACCACAACCCCTAGATCACTGTGCTCTGCAGCTGACCACATCTCCCAGATAGCTGTGCTCTGCAGCTGACCACAACCCCCAGATCGCTGTGCTCTGCAGCTGACCACAACCCCCAGATCGCTGTGCTCTGCAGCTGACCACAACCCCCAGATCGCTGTGCTCTGCAGCTGACCACAACCCCCAGATCGCTGTGCTCTGCAGCTGACCACATCTTCCAGATAACTGTGCTCTGCAGCTGACCACAACCCCTAGATCACTGTGCTCTGCAGCTGACCACATCTCCCAGATCGCTGTGCTCTGAAGCTGACCACAACCCCCAGATCGCTGTGCTCTGCAGCTGACCACAACCCCCAGATTGCTGTGCTCTGCAGCTGACCACAACCCCCAGATCGCTGTGCTCTGCCGCTGACCACAACCCCCAGATCGCTGTGCTCTGCCGCTGACCACAACCCCCAGATCACTGTGCTCTGCAGCTGACCACAACCCTTAGATCACTGTGCTCTGCAGCTGACCACAACCCCCAGATCACTGTGCTCTGCAGCTGACCACATCTTCCAGATAACTGTGCTCTGCAGCTGACCACATCTCCCAGATCACTGTGTGTGCTCTGCAGCTGACCACAACCCCCAGATTACTGTGCTCTGCAGCTGACCACTACCCCCAGATCACTGTGCTCTGCAGCTGACCACATCTTCCAGATAACTGTGCTCTGCAGCTGACCACATCTCCCAGATCACTGTGCTCTGCAGCTGACCACAACCCCCAGATCACTGTGCTCTGCAGCTGACCACAACCCTTAGACTACTGTGCTCTGCCGCTGACCACAGCCCCCAGATCACTGTGCTCTGCAGCTAACCACAACCCCTAGATAACTGTGCTCTGCAGCTGACCACAACCCTTAGATCACTGTGCTCTGCAGCTGACCACATCTTCCAGATAACTGTGCTCTGCAGCTGACCACATCTCCCAGATCACTGTGCTCTGCAGCTGACCACAACCCCCAGATCACTGTGCTCTGCAGCTGACCACAACCCTTAGACCACTGTGCTCTGCCGCTGACCACAGCCCCCAGATCACTGTGCTCTGCAGCTAACCACAACCCCTAGATAACTGTGCTCTGCAGCTGACCACAACCCTTAGATCACTGTGCTCTGCCGCTGACCACATCCCCCAGATCACTGTGCTCTGCAGCTGACCACATCTTCCAGATAACTGTGCTCTGCAGCTGACCACAACCCCCAGATCACTGTGCTCTGCAGCTGACCACAACCCCCAGATCACTGTGTTCTGCCGCTGACCACAACCCCCAGCTCACTGTGCTCTGCCGCTGACCACAACCCCCAGATCACTGTGCTCTGCAGCTGACCACAACCCTCAGATCACTGTGCTCTGCAGCTGACCACAACCCTCAGATCACTGTGCTCTGCAGCTGACCACAATCCCCAGATCACTGTGCTCTGAAGCTGACCACTACCCCCAAATCACTGTGCTCTGCAGCTGACCACATCTCCCAGATCACTGTGCTCTGCAGCTGACCACATCTCCCAGATCACTGTGCTCTGCAGCTGACCACTACCCCCAGATCACTGTGCTCTGCAGCTGACCACATCCCCCAGATCACTGTGCTCTGCAGCTGACCACATCTCCCAGATCACTGTGCTCTGCAGCTGACCACATCTCCCAGATCACTGTGCTCTGCAGCTGACCACTACGCCCAGATCACTGTGCTCTGCAGCTGACCACTACCCCCAGATCACTGTGCTCTGCAGCTGACCACATCTCCCAGATCACTGTGCTCTGCAGCTGACCACATCTCCCAGATCACTGTGCTCTGCAGCTGACCACATCTCCCAGATCACTGTGCAGCTGATTTTATTAATTAACCTTGGCCTGACGTTATGAAACCCGGCCCCTACAACAACATTATACGAGTTAGATGATGTGTCTCAGGTGAAATGTTGGCAGAGTGTCCTGGATACTATTGCTGTGACAGAATGGTGTGTGATGTCACCAGCTGCTGGTAGAGGCGCTGTCACTTTAAGAAGTACCTCACCTGTGCACTGAGTGGGTGTGACCACAGGTCTGGCTGCAGGAACACACTTTCCAGTTTGGGAGAGCTGCCCCTTGTAGCCTGCACTAGGAAGTCAGGATTTCCCTGCTCATTCACCGGAGAACACCCAGCGCAGCCTTCCCCAGGGGCCAGGGGGCATCCTACCTGCACAGTGTGAGTGCCACTCTCAGTACTACACCTTGTGTATTGTCTATAGTGTGCGTGAGGATGTGGGCAGGTTGGAGGTGCTGTTTGTGGCATACAGGCAGGTGACACAGGGTGGCTGGTGACACAGTGGTAAAGGTGACACAGGGCGGCAGGTGACACAGTGGTAAAGGTGACACAGGGCGGCAGGTGACCCAGTGGTAAAGGTGACACAGGGTGGCAGGTGACACAGCTCCATACCTGTCTGTAGGTGCCTCCGCAGTGTGTAACAGCAGCATTGCACCGGGTAGGACCGGCTGTATTGTACCTGCACATACCTGTATTATTCTCACCTGGGAAGGTCTGTATGATGTGGACACAGCTCATGTTGTGCTGTGTTACTGGTATCACTTACTGATTGGTGCTGGTATTTGTAACCAGAGTATACAGTATATGTTACCTATAGGTAGCCCCACGCCATTCCCACAGATGGCTATGTACATACTACGTCTTGCCCCTCGCTGGTTGTGTCCACCCGACGCCATGCCCCTCTCTGGTTATGTACATACTACACCGTGCCCCGTGCCCCGTGCCCCTCGCTGGCTGTGTGCACCCGACGCCATGCCCCTCGCTGGTTATGTACATACTACATCTTGCCCCTCGCTGGTTGTGTCCACCCGACGCCATGCCCCTCTCTGGTTATGTACATACTACGCCGTGCCCCTCGCTGGTTGTGTCCACCTAACCCCATGCCGGTTGTGCCCACCCTACGCCGTGCCCCTTGCCGGTTGTGTCCACCCTACGCCGTGCCCCTTGCCGGTTGTGTCCACCCTACGCCATGCCCCTTGCCGGTTGTGTCCATCCTACGCCGTGCCCCTTGCCGGTTGTGTCCATCCTACGCCGTGCCCCTTGCCGGTTGTGTCCATCCTACGCCGTGCCCCTCGCCGGTTGTGTCCACCCTACGCCGTGACCCTTGCCGGTTGAGTCCACCCTACGCCGTGCCCCTCGCCGATTGTGTCCACCCTATGCCGTGCACCTCGCTGGCTGTGTGCACCCGACGCCATGCCCCTCGCTGGTTATGTACATACTACACCGTGCCCCTCGCTGGTTGTGTCCACCCAACGCCATGCCCCTCTCTGGTTATGTACATACTACACTGTGCCCCTCGCTGGTTGTGTCCACCCGACGCCATGCCCCTCTCTGGTTATGTACATACTACACCGTGCCCCTCGCTGGTTGTGTCCACCCAACCCCATGCCCCTTGCCGGTTGTGTCCACCCTACGCCGTGCCCCTTGCCGGTTGTGTCCACCCTACGCCGTGCCCCTTGCCGGTTGTGTCCACCCTACGCCGTGCCCCTTGCCGGTTGTGTCCACCCTACGCCGTGCCCCTTGCCGGTTGTGTCCACCCTACGCCGTGCCCCTTGCCGGTTGTGTCCACCCTACGCCGTGCCCCTTGCCGGTTGTGTCCACCCTACGCCGTGCCCCTTGCCGGTTGTGTCCATCCTACGCCGTGCCCCTTGCCGGTTGTGTCCACCCTACGCCGTGCCCCTCGCTGGTTGTGTCCACCCGACCCCATGCCCCTTGCCGGTTGTGTCCACCCTACGCTGTGCCCCTTGCCGGTTGTGTCCACCCTACGCCGTGCCCCTCGCTGGTTGTGTCCACCCTACGCCGTGCCCCTTGCCGGTTGAGTCCACCCTACGCCGTGCCCCTCGCCGATTGTGTCCACCCTACGCCGTGCCCCTCGCCGATTGTGTCCACCCTACGCCGTGCACCTCGCTGGCTGTGTGCACCCGACGCCATGCCCCTCGCTTATTATGTACATACTACGCCATGCCCCTAGCTGGCTGTGTGCACCCACGCCAATGCCCCTCGCTGGCTGTGTGCACCCACGCCATGCCCCTAGCTGGCTGTGTGCACCCACGCCAATGCCCCTCGCTGGCTGTGTGCACCCCATGCCATGCCCCTGGCAGGTTGTGTTCCCATGTGCCAGCCACTTTGCATTACAGACACTTGCAGCACATAGTAGTAGGAGATGCTGGCAGCACATGAAGTGATTACCAGGCCCCTGGCAGTGCTTGTGTAATGTGCCCACATGTTGTGTAACACTATCCAGATATTACTTTGATCCTTCATTAGGATGTTTGCAAATATCAGAGTATCAGCCCCGCAGTTATTTACCACCACATAGGTCATCTAGGGCCAGATTCTCTAAGCTTCAAAAGTGATAAAATGGAGAGTGATAAACAGCCAGCCAATCAGCTCCTGTCTGACATGTCACAGCCTGTGTTTGAAAAATGTCAGACAGGAGCTGATTGGCTGGCTGTTTATCACTCTCCGTTTATCACTTTTGAAGCTTAGAGAATCTGGCCCATAGTCTGTAATAAAATACAAGTACACTAGTTAAAAGCCTGTCTGCTCCTCTCCCCCTCACCCTACACGGGGGCATCTCGGTTTTTGGGGATGTTCCCGTGGCCGCCAGTGTCCGGGGGGGGGGGATAATGAAGAGAATAATAGACGCTGTGTGCATGCATATCTATCTAATGTCTGTGTGGCTCTGAAACACTGCCATCAACGGGATGCGGTCATTCGTCAGAATGACTTTAGGTCTACAGTCATTAGGTCGACCCCACTAGGTCGACTAGCAGGAAGGTCGACCTGACTTAAGGTCGACATGGGCCAAGGTCGACATGACTTAAGGTCGAATTTGCATAAAGGTCGACATGAGGAAGGTCGACTGGTCATAAGGTCGACATGGGTTTTTCACTGTTTTTTGAGCCGACATGTGCCGACAGGCGGTATTTCATGCCCTACCATCCACTAGGGCGTGGTGGGAGAATAAAATAGTGTGCCGAGCGCAGCGAGGCACCGTGCCCGAAGCATAGCGAGCGAAGCGAGCGATGCGAGGGTCCGATTCTCATTGCCAACTGTGTCCATGTCGACTGTGTCGACATTCGGATCAAAAAACAGTGAAAAACCCATGTCGACCTTATGACCAGTCGACCTTCCTCATGTCGACCTTTATGCAAATTCGACCTTAAGTCATGTCGACCTTTATGCAAATTCGACCTTAAGTCATGTCGACCTTCCTGCCAGTCGACCTAGTGGGGTCGACCTAATGACTGTAGACCTAGAATCATTCTGACGAATGATCCCAACCCCCATCAACATGGTAAAGGTTGATGATGGGAAGGTGGACATGAGGTTTTCAGTTTTTTTTTTTGTCCTGAATGTTGACATGGACACCGCGTCCCCATGCATGGCTTGCTGTGCTCTCCATGCTTTGGGCACATTAGGGCAGATGTATTAAGGCTTAACAAGAGATAAATGCAAGTGTGATAAGGAGAGATAAACGTCCAGCCAATCAGCTCCTTACTGACTGACTGGACAGGACACTACAAGCTTTAGAATACAGACATGATGTCCGGTCCAGGGTTCCGGGGTCTTGTCCGGGTCCAGTTTTTACTTAGTCCCTCATTATAACGCCTTACCTAGTAAGTGTAGTCCCACCCTCGCACCCTTCTAGTAAGTGTAGCCCCACCCTCGCACCCTTCTAGTAAGTGTAGCCCCACCCTCGCACCCTTCTAGTAAGTGTAGCCCCACCCTCGCACCCTTCTAGTAAGTGTAGCCCCACCCTCGCACCCTTCTAGTAAGTGTAGCCCCACCCTCGCACCCTTCTAGTAAGTGTAGCCCCACCCTCGCACCCTTCTAGCAAGTGTAGTCCCACCCTCGCACCCTTCTAGTAAGTGTAGTCCCACCCTCGCACCCTTCTAGTAAGTGTAGTCCCACCCTCGCACCCTTCTAGTAAGTGTAGCCCCACCCTCGCACCATCCTAGTAAGTGTAGCCCCACCCTCGCACCCTTCTAGTAAGTCTAGTCCCTACCTTGCACCCTTCTAGTAAGTGTAGCCCCACCCTCGCACCCTTCTAGTAAGTGTAGCCCCACCCTCGCACCCTTCTAGTAAGTGTAGCCCCACCCTCGCACCCTTCTAGTAAGTGTAGTCCCACCCTCGCACCCTTCTAGTAAGTGTAGCCCCACCCTCGCACCCTTCTAGTAAGTGTAGCCCCACCCTCGCACCCTTCTAGTAAGTGTAGCCCCACCCTCGCACCCTTCTAGCAAGTGTAGTCCCACCCTCGCACCCTTCTAGTAAGTGTAGTCCCACCCTCGCACCCTTCTAGTAAGTGTAGTCCCACCCTCGCACCCTTCTAGTAAGTGTAGCCCCACCCTCGCACCCTTCTAGTAAGTGTAGCCCCACCCTCGCACCCTTCTAGTAAGTCTAGTCCCTACCTTGCACCCTTCTAGTAAGTCTAGTCCCTACCTTGCACCCTTCTAGTAAGTGTAGCCCCACCCTCGCACCCTTCTAGTAAGTGTAGCCCCACCCTCGCACCCTTCTAGTAAGTGTAGCCCCACCCTCGCACCCTTCTAGTAAGTGTAGCCCCACCCTCGCACCCTTCTAGTAAGTGTAGCCCCACCCTCGCACCCTTCTAGTAAGTGTAGCCCCACCCTCGCACCCTTCTAGTAAGTGTAGCCCCACCCTCGCACCCTTCTAGTAAGTGTAGCCCCACCCTCGCACCCTTCTAGTAAGTGTAGCCCCACCCTCGCACCCTTCTAGCAAGTGTAGCCCCACCCTCGCACCCTTCTAGCAAGTGTAGCCCCACCCTCGCACCCTTCTAGTAAGTGTAGCCCCACCCTCGCACCCTTCTAGTAAGTGTAGTCCCACCCTCGCACCCTTCTAGTAAGTGTAGTCCCACCCTCGCACCCTTCTAGTAAGTGTAGCCCCACCCTCGCACCCTTCTAGTAAGTGTAGCCCCACCCTCGCACCCTTCTAGTAAGTGTAGCCCCACCCTCGCACCCTTCTAGTAAGTGTAGCCCCACCCTCGCACCCTTCTAGCAAGTGTAGCCCCACCCTCGCACCCTTCTAGCAAGTGTAGCCCCACCCTCGCACCCTTCTAGTAAGTGTAGCCCCACCCTCGCACCCTTCTAGCAAGTGTAGCCCCACCCTCGCACCCTTCTAGTAAGTGTAGCCCCACCCTCGCACCCTTCTAGTAAGTGTAGTCCCACCCTCGCACCCTTCTAGTAAGTGTAGCCCCACCCTCGCACCCTTCTAGTGAGTGTAGCCCCACCCTCGCACCCTTCTAGTGAGTGTAGCCCCACCCTCGCACCCTTCTAGTGAGTGTAGCCCCACCCTCGCACCCTTCTAGTGAGTGTAGCCCCACCCTCGCACCCTTCTAGTGAGTGTAGCCCCACCCTCGCACCCTTCTAGTGAGTGTAGCCCCACCCTCGCACCCTTCTAGTGAGTGTAGCCCCACCCTCGCACCCTTCTAGTTGAGTGTAGCCCCACCCTCGCACCCTTCTAGTTGAGTGTAGCCCCACCCTCGCACCCTTCTAGTAAGTATAGCTCCACCCCCTTCTAGTAAGTATAGACCCACCCCCTTCTAGTAAGTATAGCCCCAACCAATGTTCCCTCTAATTTTACGAAGGCTGTGTGCGGCAAAAGATTTTGGCTGTGCAACTTTGGAAGGAAATAAAAAAATTTGTGCGTCACTTATATATAACTGGAAAATGACGTTCAGCATTTGTGTTAACTTTACTTCAAAATGATTTTAAACATTTAAACATTCAAAACACAGCACACAATGTAGTTAATGGGTGAAACACACATTAATTGAGTTCACAACTGCAAAAAGGGACCACTGCTGCTTTGTGCGCTCTGTTGTAATGTCTGTGCGCACGCTCGTCGAGTTGTGTGCGCGCGCACGTGCGCACAGCTTAGAGGGAACACTGGCCCCAACCTCGCACCCTTCTAGTAAGTATAGCCCCACCCTCGCACCCTTCTAGTAAGTATAGCCCCACCCCCTTCTAGTAAGTATAGCCCCACCCCCTTCTAGTAAGTATAGCCCCACCCTCGCACCCTTCTAGTAAGTATAGCCCCACCTCCACAGACTTGTGTACAGCTCTGTGCTTTTCAGCAAGGTTGGTATGTTTATTTCGTTGTCCCAGAATACAGGGAAGTAAAGCTGGGTTCACACCTATGCAGTTATTCTCTGCCTGATGCAAAGTACATCAGTGCGGTATTCAAGGGCTCAATACATATACAAACTATGCAAATATTAGGAGGGAACCAGCTATGACAGCCCATGTGTTTTTGGAGCTGGGCCCAGTGTGTTCTACACAGAACTGAACTCCAGCTCTGAGCTCTGGTAAAGTGAGGGTTAATTGGTAACTTTTTATGAGTGTGTTGGATACTGTGTAACAGTCAGATTGTACAATGTGATCACAAGCACAACTAGCAAAGTGCAGGGTGTAATCTGGGCACGCACTGATAGATATATTGCGTGTTCGATTAAATGGCCGATATATCGTGTGCAGGTGGGTACAAATGTGTCTATGAGTTACATCATTCACAGACATATCACGCCGGCTCTGCACCACAGCGGTCAATATGTGCATGGCCGCAGACCACCTGTTCATTTACGGTGGGGACCACAGACACAGCTGGACTGGCAAGTTCATATACCTGTCCCGCTGGGCCTTCAGGGTGATATATCATGGTGAGTGTGTACAGCCGACTCTGCCACTCTGTCCGCACGACCCCAGGTGGGCCCACATTTATAGTCCTACAGCAGGTACTTTACACTACAGCAGGAATGGGGAACCTTTGGCCCTCCAGCTGTTGTTGAACTACACATCCCAGCATGCCCTGCTACAGTTTTGCTATTTGGCCATGCTAAATATGTTGCAGGGCATGCTGGGATGTGTAGTTCAACAACAGCTGGAGGGCGGAAGGTTCCCCATCCCTGCACTACAGTATATGGTCTGCCACCCCTCCCCCACACATCACACTCCCTGTGCTCCCTCTGATCCACTAATCACAGGTCTCTGTCTTCCCTCAGGTTATCTCTCTCTGTAATGACACAAACTGCAGCCATAAACTGGGGAGAGTTACTAGGCAGAGTATTACTGTATTACTGGTCATACCACATGCTCAGTCCAACTGCTTAATGGCCAGCTCTGCGGGAGAGTTACTGTCGCTCCTCCTGTGTATTACTGGTCATACCACATGCTCAGTCCAACTGCTTAATGGCCAGCTCTGCGGGAGAGTTACTAGGCGCTCCTCCTGTGTAATACTGGTCATACCACATGCTCAGTCCAACTGCTCAATGGCCAGCTCTGCGGGAGAGTTACTAGGCGCTCCTCCTGTGTAATACTGGTCATACCACATGCTCAGTCCAACTGCTTAATGGCCAGCTCTGCGGGAGAGTTACTAGGCGCTCCTCCTGTGTATTACTGCTGGTCATATCACATGCTCAGTCCAACTGCTCAATGGCCAGCTCTGCGGGAGAGTTACTAGGCGCTCCATTATGGTGTATATGTATATGTAATGGTGCAGTGTGTCTAAGGGGCTCTAACTTGCGCAGGGTATCTAAGGGGCGGCCAAAAATGTTGTGCCTAGGGGCGGCCTGACCCCTAAATTCGCCCCTGGCTCCTCCTGTGTAATACTGGTCATACCACATGCTCATTCCAACTGCTCGATGGCCAGCTCTGCGGGAGAGTTACTAGGCGCTCCTCCTGTGTAATACTGGTCATACCACATGCTCAGTCCAACTGCTCGATGGCCAGCTCTGCGGGAGAGTTACTAGGCGCTCCTCCTGTGTAATACTGGTCATACCACATGCTCAGTTCAACTGCTCAATGTCCAGCTCTGCGGGAGAGTTACTATGCAGAGTATTACTGTGTAATACTGGTCATACCACATGCTCAGTCCAACTGCTCAATGGCCAGCTCTGCGGGAGAGTTACTAGTCGCTCCTCCTGTGTAATACTGGTCATACCACATGCTCAGTCCAACTGCTCAATGGCCAGCTCTGCGGGAGAGTTACTAGTCGCTCCTCCTGTGTAATACTGGTCATACCACATGCTCAGTCCAACTGCTCAATGGCCAGCTCTGCGGGAGAGTTACTAGGCACTCCTCCTGTGTAATACTGGTCATACCACATGCTCAGTCCAACTGCTCAATGGCCAGCTCTGCGGGAGAGTTACTAGGCGCTCCTCCTGTGTAATACTGGTCATACCACATGCTCAGTCCAACTGCTCAATGGCCAGCTCTGCGGGAGAGTTACTAGTCGCTCCGCCTGTGTAAAGGTGCGTACACACGTACAGTTTTTCTGTCTGATCTATCTTCTGGGAACAAAAACCTGGAATTGTATGGGAGCATACTGTATGACAATCAAAAATTTCCACCCAAATGCAGGAAAACAGAAAAAAATATGCTTTGTTAAATTTGGGTACTTGTGTATTATCACGGCGTCCATGATTTCCATCGTATGGGCTCCTAAAAACCTCATTGCATCGCATCCCCCTGGAATATTGCGGCATGCGATGCAATTCAATTTTTTAATTGTACAAGCACCCATGCCATGAGATGTGATGGGTGCTTACAATGAGATGTAACCCCCCGTATCCATGCCATCCCGAAGCGTGGCGTGCGGCGGCGGTACATGTCCTCCAACCTTTTTTCATACCCCCACTATCCACGTCGGCGTGGTGTTGATTTTAGATAGTGTGGCGAGCCCGAAGCGTGGCAAGTGTATGCGGAATACGATCCCGAAGTGTAGCGAGCGGACGCGGAATACATGTAAAGTAATCAGTGTCCGCTCGCCACGCTTTGGGCTCGTATTCCGCGTGCCCTCGCTGCGCTCGCCACGCTTCGGGCTCGGTGGCTGGCTGCGCTCGCCACACTATCTAAAATCAACTCCACGCCGACGTGGATAGTGGGGGTATGTGTATCGGAATGTACTTATTCTATATGGCTGTGTATCTATACTATGTTGCTGTGTATCGGGAGGTGTACCTGTACTATGTGGCTGTGTATCGGGAGGTGTACCTGTACTATGTGGCTGTGTATCGGGAGGTGTACCTGTACTATGTGGCTGTGTACCAGATGTGTACCTGTACTATGTGGCTGTGTATCGGGAGGTGTACCTGTACTATGTGGCTGTGTATCGGGAGGTGTACCTGTACTATGTGGCTGTGTATCGGGAGGTGTACCTGTACTATGTGGCTGTGTACCAGATGTGTACCTGTACTATGTGGCTGTGTATCGGGATGTACTTATTCTATGTGGCTGTGCATCTATACTATGTTGCTGTGTACCGGGATGCGTACCTGTACTATGTGGCTGTGTACCGGGATGCGTACCTGTACTATGTGGCTGTGTACCGGGATGCGTACTTGTACTATGTGGCTGTGTATCGGGATGCGTACCTGTACTATGTGGCTGTGTATCGGGAGGTGCACCTGTACTATGTGGCTGTGTATCGGGATGTACTTATTCTATGTGGCTGTGCATCTATACTATGTTGCTGTGTACCGGGATGCGTACCTGTACTATGTGGCTGTGTACCGGGATGCGTACCTGTACTATGTGGCTGTGTACCGGGATGCGTACTTGTACTATGTGGCTGTGTATCGGGATGCGTACCTGTACTATGTGGCTGTGTATCGGGAGGTGCACCTGTACTATGTGGCTGTGTATCGGGAGGTGTACCTGTACTATGTGGCTGTGTATCGGGATGTGTACCTATGCTATGTGGCTGTGTATCGGATAGGTACCTGTGCTGTGTGGCTGTGTATCGGGATGCGTACCTGTACTATGTGGCTGTGTATCGGGAGGTGTACCTGTACTATGTGGTTGTGTATCGGGAGGTGTACCTGTACTATGTGGCTGTGTATCGGGATGCCTACCTGTGCTATGTGGCTGTGTATCGGGATGCCTACCTGTGCTATGTGGCTGTGTATCGGGATGCCTACCTGTGCTATGTGGCTGTGTATCGGGATGCCTACCTGTGCTATGTGGCTGTGTATCGGGATGCCTACCTGTGCTATGTGGCTGTGTATCGGGATGCCTACCTGTGCTATGTGGCTGTGTATCGGGATGCGTACCTGTGCTATGTGGCTGTGTATCGGGATGCCTACCTGTGCTATGTGGCTGTGTATCGGGATGCCTACCTGTGCTATGTGGCTGTGTATCGGGATGCCTACCTGTGCTATGTGGCTGTGTATCGGGATGCCTACCTGTGCTATGTGGCTGTGTATCGGGATGCGTACCTGTGCTATGTGGCTGTGTATCGGGATGCCTACCTGTGCTATGTGGCTGTGTATCGGGATGCCTACCTGTGCTATGTGGCTGTGTATCGGGATGCCTACCTGTGCTATGTGGCTGTGTATCGGGATGCCTACCTGTGCTATGTGGCTGTGTATCGGGATGCCTACCTGTGCTATGTGGCTGTGTATCGGGATGCCTACCTGTGCTATGTGGCTGTGTATCGGGATGCCTACCTGTGCTATGTGGCTGTGTATTATGATGATTGTTCGCTGTTCTACGTCCGGAGGTTTATTGCTCCTCTGTAAGATGTCATTAACCTGCAGTAATTACCTGTAGTAACACTGAGCTGTTACATATACAGTAATGAGCCTTTCCCTCGTGGTATGTAATCTGTACCATTACTGTGTAGGTGCCATAGACATTATAAACCAATGCCCAGGGTCATCCCAACCCAGTGCCTGCGGCAGATTGGGGCATTGGCACGGCGGCTACCACTCATTCTGTTCTACAGTACAGTAGCCGCGAGAGGGCTGCTGTGTGTGCCCAGCCGCAGCAGCTCCTCCCCCCGCGGAGTTTGTGGGCCACATTGACAGGTGTTACTACGGCTGAGCTGGTTCTGGTATAGTAGATCTACAATGTCTAGGTCTACATTCATATGGTCGACCACTATCGGTCGACAGTCAAAAGGTCGACATGAATTTAAAAATACATTTGGTGTCTATGTTAACATAGGTTGTTATGGACACCGTGTAAGCGCACTGCCTCCCTCTGCATGGCCAGGCACACTGTTCTATTCCCCCTCCACACCGCAGGGGATGGTAGGTTATGAAATACCGCCTGTCGGCACATTTCGGCTCAAAGTTTTGTTAAGAAACTCATGTCGACCTTTTTTCCCTTGTCGACCTGATATCTGTCTACCTAGACACTGTAGCTGGGCAACACCGGCCCTCCAGATGTTAGTGAACTACACATCCCATCATGCCTTGCATCAGTTTCAGCATGGTCACATAGCAAAACTAATGCAAAGCATCCTGGGATGTGTAGTTCACTAACATCTGGAGGGCCGGTGTTGCCCAGCCCTGCTGTAGATCTAATGACTGCATACCGGCAGCGCTACACCAGGCCCAGGTATACAGTATATATATATATATAATTACTCCTCACCTCTATGAGGTGCAGTACCGCCAGTGACCACACAACAGAACAAATTACTCCCCTGTGTGCTAAAAGATGCCATAATAGAAAGTCAAAAATTGGAGAAGATGGACTAGATGTCCGGCAGTGCGTGCGGCCCGCTGTGGGTTGGAGGCCAGATGTTGCTGGGCACTTCCGGCACCCCCCTTTTCCTGCGCATGCCTATGCATGGTGCACCACAGGGGGCCGATACATTTTAGATTTTTTTCAGCGCAATGTAAATACTGGATGTCCATAGATGTTAGGCAGCTTTAGTATTACACTGGCATTTAGATTTTGGTTTAAAAATGCCTCGCACAAAACGTATCTCTCTGCGCACGTTACATCTGCCCCATCTGCAGTGCGGCATGTCTTGCTTTTTTGGTTTGCTTGCAAATCGGGCCTGTTCAATGCAGTGCTGGGGGACAGAGGGTGGATCATGCAAGTCTAAAACCAACTGGAACGAGCAGAAGGGAGTTTAAGTATTCTGATGTAATCTAACAAAACCTGTTCAGCACATCTATATTCTGCATCTTGCACACCCATGAGAAGTTGTGCCACCAAGCAAGTACTGTCATGCCAGTGATCCAGAGACACTTGGCACCGGTCAGTTGGGGACAGAGGAGAACTAGAAGGGCCCAGCAGCAGTGTTGGCTGACGGCCATGCTTTCAGCTAGTGGCATAACTCCCAGAGACATTGGAGGTGCTGGATGCTGGGCTCCAGCTGTCAGAGGGGCACCAAGAAAGAAACACCAAGGTGGCTGCTGAACTAGGACTGATCCCTCTTTACACTCAGTTCAAAGTGATTTGCTATGGTTGCTGTTGATTGAAACCCAAGTTCACAAACGCCCTTTGCAGCTCCCTTAGCTGAAGAGTTGGAAAGTGACTGTGTGATAACGGAGAGCTACAGCTCGGCTGCTGTGTCTTCTATTATGAAAGAAAAGGAGAGCTGACATTGGTTTAAGGGGTATTCTCAGATATCAAGTGCAATGTAATATGCTCATCTTATATAAATATAGTTTAGTGTTCATTCTAGCACCCGCCATATTTGAAAACCCATGCAGTTCTTTTTCCCTGCCTGGGGTGTCGCTGTCTGCTGTAGTGCTTCTAGCACAGTGTGGTCTGTATATCAGCACTGATATGCAAACCAGACCTGTGCTAGAAACAACACAGCAGACAGCGACACCCCAGGCAGGGAAGAGGAACTGCATGGGTTTTCAAATATGGCGGGTGCTAGAATGAACAATATAGTTAGAAATGAGACAATGTGAAGAGTTCCCGTTAAGTCACCAATAAACCGTAACTGTAATTGGGTGCAGCTCCACTAAAAGGGTGCAGGCATGTTAAATTCTGAAGTCTGTACCCATTGACCCCATTAATAGGTCAGTGCTTACTCTGCGGACAGCTGTGTGGGGTGCCGGGTGGAATTTGGTAGGACGGCAGAGGGGACAAATACGCTGGGGCAGCTCATTGCTTCTGGGAACAGACATCTGATATTATAGAAAATCAATGAACACCTGTTATCCCATTGTGCATGTGTGTATCTGCCACCCAGGGGCGGATCCAGGATAAAATGACAGGGGGGGCACCATGATAAAAAAGGGTTTGGGTGGGGGAGGGGCGGTGTTAGTAATGCCAGTGTACATGCTAAGAGAGCGGCAGGAGAGGGTGGGAATGGAATAAAAAATAGGCCCTGGCATTTAAAGTACGCAGGCCCACCATGGCGACAAAAGTGAAGGATGTAGTTGTGCGCGCGCCAAAGGCGCGCTCCGGAAAAGGGTGTGTGGCCACTCAACAGGGGGCGTTTCAACACCATATACAACTTCTACACATTATGCAACAAAATACTAGACCCCATTATACTTGCCCCTTACACATGATGCCAAATGGAATGAGCCAAAATTAACATAATGCCACATGGATTGAGCCAAAATTCAAATAATGCCACATGGATTGTGTCAAAATTCACATAATGCCACATGGATTGAGCTAAAATGTACATAATAACACACACGGATTGAGCCAAAATTCACATAATGCCAAATGGATTGTGTCAAAATTCACATAATGCCACATGGATTGAGCCAAAATTCACATAATGCCACATGGATTGAGCAAGAATTCATATAATGCCACACGGATTGAGCCAAATTTCACATAATGCCACACGGATTGGGAAAAATTCACATAATGCCACACGGATTGAGCCAAAATTTCCATAATGCCACACGGATTGAGCCAAAATTTCCATAATGCCACATGGATTGAGCCAAAATTAACATAATGCCACACGGATTGAGACAAAATTCACATAATGCCACATGGATTGAGCCAGAATTCACATAATGCCACACAGATTAAGCCAAAATTCACAATACATTTCATAAACAGGGACATTGAGGCAGATGTATTAAGCCTTAACAAGAGATAAATGCAAGGGTAATAAGGAGAGATAAACGTCCAGCCAATCAGCTCCTTACTGACTTTTTTCAAACACAGGCTGTAACATGGCAGTAAGGAGCTAATTGGCTGGACGTTTATCTCTCCTTATCACCCTTGGATTTATCTCTTGTTAAAGCTTAATACATCTGCCCCATAGTCCACCAAAGGGTCGCATTAAACATTTACACCATAATGTCCATTACACGTTAAGTTACACGCCATTATGTCCATTATGTGTTATGCCAAACACCATAATGCCTATTAAAAATTATGCTACATAAGTGCTGCTTCTCTACATGCTCATTGCCAAGGGTTCCATGCTCATTGCCAGAGGTTCCATGCTCGTTGCCATGTGGGATTACATGCTCATAGCGAAGGGGGAATACATGCTCGTGGTAAATGGGGGACAGCCGCCGCCAGGCAGAAGTGATAGCCACTGACAGTGGCAGAGCCTGGCTGTATTCAGAGCACTGCAGGTCCTGGCTATTTGAAATAATACCCCTTTCACACCAGAAAATGCATTCCCAGGTTGGCCCCTTTTACACCAGCCTAGTCCCTGCATTTTCTGGTGTGAGGGGGAGAGAAAACCGCCACTCCCCCCTTTAACCAGTTATCTCATTTAACCGGCTATATCTTCGGAACCAACTGATCCATTTACATGAGACAAGTATTATATTGAAGAACTTTTTAGTGGTCTTTGAATGATTTTGGTCCAGTGAAACTGGAACGTTTGGTTCCAGAGTAATCTGCTCTCAAAGAACATGAACAGCCATGAAATTACATTTCAAAAATAATAAAATCGGTTTACACGCAATATCTCTGGAACCGATTGACCGATTTGGACCAATCTGGAATCATATTGAAGGCCCAGCAATTTGGAATTTAACGAAATCAACCACAAGCTTCTGTGATGCCAGGGCGGGAAGTGGCAGCCGTCTGAACAGGGTGGGGGTCGGAATTGACGGGTCCCATATTATCCTATGGGGAAAAAACGTTACAGGTTTGCCAGGCGATATCTCTGGTTCCCGGGGGGCTAGAGACACGGGGCTGGGCTCGTTGGAAAGCCCTGGTCCTCATCTACAAAATAAATGACAGGGGGGGCACGTGCCCGGGTGCCCCCCCCCTGAATCCGCCACTGCTGCCACCTGCTGAGGGTGACGCTTCATGTACCTCTATAAAGTCCAGCCATGGGAACAGGGACCTACTGTATAACAAGGAAGGAGCCTCGGAACAAGAGGGATTTCACCAACTGTCCACACATGATCCAGGTGCACAGAGAATTATGGCAGCATCCACAGAACAACCACTGAATAGCTTTCTGTTTATTCTACAGTGTTCTTTATTAACCATCTGTTTTCCCCTTTTCTCTTCATACCATGGAAGGGTCAGACGAGGCAATATATCACATACACCACCTATGTACTTCCACATATTCCTATATTCGTCTTTGGTTTGGTAGAAGCCGCTGAGTAATGTTTCCTGTAGGATTTACCTTCCCATTATTATCCAGTAGCTGAGGTACCCGGCGTTGCTCGGGTTCGGTGCGTGCAATTAGCATCATCTGCACGTTATCCTCTCTGACAGCTCTTCCCACAGACCCCGGAGGATATGGTATCTTACATCTACAATGTCTAGGTCCACAGTCATATGGTCGACGAGGTCACTATTATATTCTCCCTCTACACCGTAGTGGATGGTAGGGTATGAAATACCGCCTGTCGGCACATATTGGCTCAATTTTTATGTTGACCTTTTGGACCCTGTCAACCTTTTGACTGTCGACCAATAGTGGTCGACCTTATGACTGTCGACCTAGAGTCAATCTACCATGAGTCTGGATACCGACCCCGGAGGTGGCTGCCTGGTGTCATCTGTGTTGCTGGGGCTTTGCTTGTAGCCATCATCCCCAGTCTGTCTCTGCACAGCAAAGGTTTTTTCAATGTTTTTGGGGGCAATTGCTTTTTTTTTTTAACTATATCTATAGCATTTTGTAATCTGAGGGAGGTATTTTGTATTTTTTTTGTATTATTTTGGGAGGGGTATTTTTGTAAAAAATATTTGTTGTTAGAAGTCAACCCAGGAACCCACACACTCCGTTAGGCATCCCAGACCACGTGTCATCCGTCTGTGACATTTCCATCAAAATCCATCTAAGTGGAAGACCCAGAACTTGCTCCCCAGATACATACCCATACACCTCTGTGGTCAGCTCCCGGATCTAGCACACATTACACCCCATATCCTCTACCCCTCCGTTATTCAACTTTGCCATACTGTATCTTTCTTCCCTGACCCAGTTTGTGTAGTGGCCAGGCCCTTTTTTGGGGCCTCAAGGGGTGAGGATTTGTGATCCTAGTGGCCATGAACCTAATCTGGACCCGATCAAGCCACCTTGCCTTGGTTTTGTCCAAAGCGGTTGAATAGTGTCGGAATGTAAACCGGACAAACAGACAAATGACAGACAACAAATAAGAGAGATCTATCTACAGAGGTAGCACAGATATTAGTCCACAAATCATCAACTATGTGAGCGTTCCACCCGGTGCTGCTGACCAGAGAGGCCTTGGCAATGGCCCATGCTGGTGCGAAGACCTGACCTTTGACCTTTTTTGATGGGATGTGGTAAATACATACCACTACTCTATGTAGTCCAGGGAGCGCCCTTTGTACATGATTGGATTTATGTCTTGGGTCATTCCTTGAGGATTTGCTCCCAGTTATTGATTATGGACTAATTAGCTGGACATCTCGCCAAGCTCCCAATACATAGAATTTGTTATTGGGGAACCGTCTGCAGCTTTTCTTGCAGATACAGTGACTCTGATAAGCGCCATTCCCAGGGAAATGTAGCGTAAGAGCCACTGCCATCACCTTACTGCTGGTTTGGAATCCGAGTTACTCAATTCTGTTGGTGCAAATATGGGAAGCGGTAGAGGCTACAATGGTACATGGCATCTAGAAGATGGTTTCTAAGACTTTGTTAATATTTATATTTATTTCTGTATATAATGTGTGTGATATTAGATATATATTATATAATGAGCCAGTATTTTGTCACTTGTCCCACAGACTCTGAGCAAGAAGGAGTTCTGGCAGCTGGTACAGCAGAGCTATGGCACAGAGCTGGGCCTGAACAATGAGGAGATGGAGAGCATAGCCATGCCACCAGAGGATGTTGTGCCAGCCAGGTAAGACCACCCTCCTCCTCCAGTTTATGAGTTGTATTACAGCCCTAGTGGTTGGTGAGCGAGGAGAAGATCTGGCATAGGGTAATGTGCCCGTTACGGAGTATCCCCTGATCATTTAGTAGCTGGGCATTGTGACTCTCTCACGAGGTCCGACAGCCCACCGTATTCTCACCACCCTTATACAGCTGGCAGAATGATGTACAAGTTACAGGTCATTGAGAAGGTGATTGGTTCTTCGGAGACTCTCAGAAGTGCAATATCTGATTGGATGACATCACTGCAGCTGGACATCCAATGGGGCTTTCACAATCCATTGGAAGGTTTATGGGTCTACCTAAGGACCAACGTTTCATTGGGGGATTCTCATGCTCGGCAATGTGAGTCCCTGCTGATAAGTATCAGAGACTGCGCATATGACCTCTCTAGGGGCCTGTTCTTAGATTTAATAATGACATTCCAATGAAATGTTAGTTTTAGATACTCCATTACACCGATTGCCCCATTACTACTGCAGTGAGGACGTCCTGGGTGATCTGTGGTCACACTCTAACCACTGGAGGTCACCACTTACAATGTGTTCGATACTCTATATGTCCATATAGAGATAATATTGCACTCTCCCTGTCTGTAGATTGTGTACGCTGTACAGTGGCTTATATCACGCTGACATTGTACTGTGCATCCCATTGGATCTTCTCCAACCTGAGCTTCTGGCAGTGACACCGCCTCTATGTATCACACAGCCATAATTACTATTCCTTATTTAGGGCAGATGTGAGTGTCCTGTGTCAGAGTCTGTCTCACAGTGTTCTGTTCTGCAGGGCTCCGGGCAAGACCGGGAGTGAGGAACTGGGGGAGAAGACCCGTAGGAGAAGTTCCCTCACCAGAGATGTCATTTCCCAGACTGAGACGGATTCGCTGAATCTCCTACAGATGGTGCATGAGCAGGGGGCCGGGCTGCAGGGTTGGTTGTGGGTTGGGGTGCAGGGTTCCTGGTTCTTCAGCTGCTGGGAGTCATGGCCCTGTATCCTGGTGTGGGGGTGTTGATGTCCTGGGAGACTGGACTCCTGAATGTGGGGGTGCTGGTCTCTTGGGACCAGGCTCCTGGGTGTAGGTTGACTGGGCTCCTAGAAGATGGGCAGCTTGGTGTCCAGGTGCTGGGCTCCTTGGAGACAGGCTACTAGGTGTTGTGTACTGGTCTCCTGGTTGTTGGACTCCATGTAGTCAGGGTGCTGGACTTCTGGGAGAGAGGTTGGTGTAGGAATGATGGGCTCCTGGTTGTGGGTTCATGGGAGATGGGATCCTCTGTATCAGGGTGTTTGGCTCCTTACAGGTTTTGTATGTGTATATATAATACTCCATATTGCTAATAGATAAGAAAAAATCTAAAATCCAATAATCCATTCTTCAGTTATTTGCTAGAATGACCAGATTCCTCTAAATCACAGGGATGCTATAAAAGCAATATTCTTATAATGTACAGAGGGGTGGGGGGGTCTTGACTCTAGATAGATAGGGTAATGATGTACAGGTACTGTATCTAACTCATCCACCCCTGTCCCCTAGATATCAGGACAGGCCCCGCCGGAGAAGGCACAGATGGAGAAGGCGGGTGACAAAAGCCCCCCACTCAGCGCTTCCAGGGTGAACAGCCTCCGCACCCACATCGGGACCCCCGCCCTCAATCTGGATCTGAACGGGAACGAGAACCAGCTCGCTGACCGGAGTAGCTGCTCCGACACTCCTGATGAATGTACGTGACTGGAAGTGGCCCAATAGTCCCACTGGCTCGTTCTCATGAGGGACTGTAACCTCCATTGTGCAGGGTGTACTCTGGGGTGGGACTCATACACGTTCTCTTATACAGGAGGGGGGGGACACACCACCCCTGGGGTGGGGAGTATAATTAGAGTAATAATAATTTAAGTAGAAGTTTGCTTAATAGAATGGAATTAGTCAGATTTCTCACTTGCTACACTAAGAAGATCAGAGAAAAACTGCTGTTGTCCGTGGCAACCAATGTTATTTTATTTAAACTTATCGGTTTAGTTACTATAAGCAATAAGCTTTATATATTTTCCTAAATCGTTATGCACAGATCAGTGTTTTGTAGCTGTTCCCCACACACTGGAATATCATCTACCCCCCTCATCTCCTCGAGGAGCATCCTATAATAGTCGCTTAGTGGAAAGGATAGAAGAAATAAACGCAACAGTCCTTTAAATAATCATCGATACAACCCCTTGTTTGATCTTTCCAACCAGCGGAACTCCAGCTGCAGTAGAACAAGTCCCAGCCGGAGCTGACATTCTAGTCCTACAGCTGATAAAGTTCACCAGCTTTTACTTGGCCAGTGATCATGAATACCCTGTAGTGAAAATGCCATTAGGATCATGGGCTGTACCGTGTACACAGCAGTGGGTTACGCCAGCTGTGGGATCCGTAGCTGTTATACACATTGTTCTATATTGTATCCTCTCTTTCTACCGGCAGATGAAAGGGTTCATCAGGAGAAGGTGGAAGGAAGATTATACATCAACCGAGTCTTCCACATCAGCGCAGAGAAGATGTTCCAGCTGCTCTTCACCCCGTCCCGGTTCATGCAGGACTTCTTCTCCTCCAGGAAGGTGTTTGGTGAGTTCTGGTCTCTCTGATACACCTTGTGCTGTAAGCCTATGTTCTGACTAGGTTTCTACACTGCACAGTGACTGCATCAGGCAGATTTATTGTTATTTAATTATAATTGTCATATTTACATTAGTAGAATTATGCCACTGTAAGAAATACATCCCTATAAAACTAATTGTTAGGTGGTGCTATGTTATAGTATGTAAAGAGCAGCCTCTGTGATGATGTCATTGTTGTAGCCATTATCCGCAAAGTATTGTCTGCGTCTCCATCTATTTCAAGCTGGAGAGTGATAACTAAAAAGGATGATGTCATCACTTTGGAATGTAATGAAAGTTGGTTTGACCAATGACCACGGTCAACCGGACCGTCCCTATTTGAGAGCTTTGTCAAAATTGATAATGACCCGTTCACTCTGCTTTTTATAGCAGGGCCTGGGTGAATGAGCAGTGTAATGATTAGTCTGATGAGGTCTTGCTGCAATTCCCACTACCACCCTAATTCTGTATTCTCCCCAGGCTTGCTGAAGTTTGCTCTAGGTGCTCCAGTTTCCTCCCACAATCCAAAAATATACTGGTGATAAATTATTCATCCTGTTTGAAATCCAATTAAATTCCATTCCAACACTGGCATAATTATTAGCTCCCAACAAAAATGTAACTGTAGGGTGTATGTGTGTTCCATTGTAAAGGTGTATACACACACATGTAACCCTAGTAAGACCTCTGCTCTTGTAAACCTAGTAGGACCTCTAGTAGTAGGACATCTGCTCAGGGAACCCTAGCCGGGGCACAGTAGTAGGACCTTTGCTCTGTGAACCTTAGCAGGAGTACAGTAGTAGGACCTCTGCTCATGGAACCCTAGCAGGAGTACAGTAGTAGGACCTCTGCTTGTGGGAACCCTAGCAGGAGTACAGTAGTAGGACCTTTGCTCTGTGAACCCTAGCAGGAGTACTGTAGTAGGACCTCTGCTCAGAGAACCCTAGCAGGAGTACTGTAGTAGGACCTCTGCTCATGGAACCCTAGCAGGAGTACTGTAGTGGGACCTCTGCTCATGGAAACCTAGCAGGAGAACTGTAGTAGGACCTCTGCTCGTGGGAACCCTAGCAGGAGTACTGTAGTAGAACCTCTGCTCGTGGGAACCCTAGCAGAAGTACTGTAGTAGGACCTCTGCTCGTGGGAACCATAGCAGGAGTACAGTAGTAGGACCTCTGCTCGTGGGAGCCCTAGCAGGAGTACAGTAGTAGGACCTTTGCTCTGTGAACCCTAGCAGGAGTACAGTAGTAGGACCTCTGCTCGTGGGAGCCCTAGCAGGAGTACTGTAGTAGGACCTCTGCTCGGGGAACCCTAGCAGGAGTACTGTAGTAGGACCTCTGCTTGTGGGAACCCTAGCAGGAGTACAGTAGTAGGACCTCTGCTCATGAGAACCCTAGCAGGAGTACAGTAGTAGGACCTCTGCTCGTGGGAACCCTAGCAGGAGTACAGTAGTAGGACCTTTACTCTGTGAACCTTAGCAGGAGTACAGTAGTAGGACATCTATTCGGGGAGCCCTAGCAGGAGTACTGCAGTAGGACCTCTGCTCGGGGAGCCCTAGCAGGAGTACTGTAGTAGGACCTCTGCTCGGGGAGCCCTAGCAGGAGTACAGTAGTAGTACCTCTGCTCAGGGAACCCTAGCAGGAGTACTGCAGTAGGACCTCTGCTTGTGGGAACCCTAGCAGGAGTACTGTAGTAGGACCTCTGCTCGGGGAGCCCTAGCAGGAGTACAGTAGTAGGACCTCTGCTCGGGGAGCCCTAGCAGGAGTATTGTAGTAGGACCTCTGCTCGTGGAACCCTAGCACAGTAGCAGGATGGATGTCTTGGGTAGGGTGTTTTTTTCTCTCCATTAGACTGAGATTATTACCTGCGTTAAGATTGGGCACGTGTCCCTTATCTGGCATATGTAGCAGCAAAGTATCGGGACCTGTAGTTTAACCGGTTCTACTTGATCTAGATGTTAAATGCATTTGCAGTGGAACAGAGGAAATTGAGATGCAGCCTGTAACTAGAATTCCCTAGGAGGGGGGAACCTGGTTGTACCTTATGAGTTACAGACATTTGGGCAGATTCAGTAATGCAAAAAAAGCGCTGCGTCCTTAATCGCTCTCTGTGCGGACATTGCAGAGGCGGATCCGCAGGGTGTTTAATTACCTGTAAGATCTAAGGTGCTGGGTTCCATTTGGAGCAAGGAACCGCTCCTGGCATGAGCCCATTACAGGTATTCTGTATATTATATAGGTTAGAGATGTATCAAAACCTCGAATTGTGATGAGTTAGGAAAGTGGTTCTCAACCTCGGATCTCAGGACCCCCAATAGTGCACGGGTTCCAGGCCTCCAAACAGAATCACAGGTGAAATAATTAGCTCCACCTGTGATCTTTTAAAACGTGTCAGTGAATAAGGGAGTGCACCTGTGCACCTGCCGGGTGACCTGGACACATGCACTGTTGGGGAATCCTGAGGACCGAGGTTGACAACCACTGAGTTAGTAGATGGTTTGCTGGTACTCTCCAAGCTTTGATCTCCCCATAGAACAACCAATTGGTTATCGTTCAAACAAAGCCTATAAAATGACTGAAGCTGATTGGTCAAGTAGTGGATAGAGAAAAAGTACTGACCAATCCCCTCCAAGTGTGTGCGCAGGTTCCATGTCCCATTCATCTGTCTCTGAGTATGAAGTGTCAGCTGTGTAACGGTCACTGTTTTCTAACGCGAGGTTTTAGTGGTTAATCCAGAGAGCTGAAGTAGGCATGATGGGACTATTAGTTCCACAGAAGTAAGAATGCCGTAGTTTCCGGACAGGCCGGCAGCTCACCCCTACATTACATTATTATCCCTTCTCTGTTATAAGAACTGGAATTTTCACCATGGCAGCTGAGTGATGGCGGCAATCAGACCAGGACGCTGACCTACACTATAACCATCAATAACCCGCTGATCGGCAAGTTCACGTCTGCCACAGACAACCAGGTACCAGCCACGGACAATGGCATTCTACTCCTTAATCTGCTAATTACTGGTCTCTGGTGTGGGGTGTATTAGAGTGATGGGTGCAAGAAGATCCGATCAGTATTTGGATTTCACCCCACTTCTGACACCAATGATTCCTCTCCCTGAACATCTGTGTGATCCCTTATTGCACAGCGGGGGTAGAGGTGAACGCTAATGATGCTGCATGTGTAACACCACAGAGGGTACAGGTGCACGCGCCTCCAAATCTGTGAGCAGAGCCTGCTACAGAGAAGGTCCAGTGTTCAGTAGGAACTGGACCATCGCTGTGGCATTTTCTGTGCTTTTGTCCACATGCAGGAGAGCCACATACCCCCTCCAGAGCTGCAGGGTGCTACCCTTACAACCTGGAGTCTCCCGCAGCTTCCAAGAGGGTAGCAATGTAAGGTGCGTGACTGCAAATTGTGTTTCCTATCATTTCAGACGTGGTACAAAGAAGGACAAGACAAACAGGTTTACACTGTGGACACAGAAGTCTTCACACATGACGTTCCGTATCACGATTACTTCTACACGCTGAACAAGTACTCCATTAGCCGGACTTCAAGAAACAAGTGTAGACTGCGGTAAGGATGGTCGGTATGCAGGGGCGTTACCAGAAATATGTGGGCCCCATAGCAAATATTTAAGGGGCCATTGTCCCAATGCCAACCCATACAACCTGATTACTGGTGCTATGACGTCACCGACGCCTGCTAACGTGTCACTTTGTGTCTTCAGCATCTCCTCCGATGTGAAGTACCGGAAGCAGCCGTGGGGTCTGATCAAGACGTTCATTGAGCGGAACTCATGGAGCGGACTGGAGGATTACTTTAAGCAGTTAGGTGGGTCACCCTACCGGGGCACTACAATCGGTGGTACCGGATGTTGCGATGACCCTACATATGACGTTAATACTTTCACCAGTCAAGTGCAGAACATGGGAACAGAATGCGTTTTATTGAGGCCTGACCATCCTGTCTCGCTTCAGAGTTTTAGTATTCCCTAATAGCCAAACTCTAGCATGGCATTCTGGGACTTGTAGTTTTGCAACAGCTGGAGAACCACAGGTTGGCCAGGTCTGATGTAGATTAACATCATAGTTCTGGTTAGGACCACCAGTGCACAGTCTAACATCTATTACATATTTTGATAATTTATTCATGAAGGATAATTAATACATCTGTCTTATTAGTTCCTTGATGGGGACTGTTGATGGGTAATACTAAAACCTCATCAACCAATAAGATACTTGTTTTCATTGACTGATATGAACGGATCGGTAGAAGCGAGTTGTGATTGGTTACTTTGGTTTTAGGCCTGACCTGTGAGTGATCTTAGTAGGGGACCCTCTGTGTTATTCTCTATGATCCCTTGGGGTGTCCTGTGTGGTCCTAGGGCTGATGTTACATGTACAGATCTCTTTCTCTGGCTGTTGCAGAGTCTGATCTGTTGGCCGAGGAAACGCCTGCGGGTTCCTTACAGGAGAATAGCAAAACGGGCGGCCTCAGGCGGAGGAGACGGGGGCACAGCCGCGGTACCGGAGAGCACCTGAGCAAACACGGCTCATCGCATGATCCTGGAGACACAGGACTGGACATGCGGCAGGAACACGCAGGTAGGGTCCCAGGATTTGAAACTACTTCACCGCCCCTCCACCTGTCACCCACACCCCACTATATAGCTTAGAGGGCTGAGGGGCAGATTTATTAAACTCTGTGAAGTTATAGTGTCTGGTTTTTATCACTGGCCAATCAGCTCCTAACTGTGAAATTACAGGCTTGGTTTGAAAAATTACAGGTAGGAGCTGATTGGCCAGTGATAAAAACCGGACACTTTATCACTTCACCGAGCTTAATAAATCTACCCCTGAGTCCTGGATAAGTGTCTTCATGTGACCATGTTTTTTTTTAAAGGGGATGTGTGGGCTGGCCACCTATAGGGGCTGATTCTGAGTCTGCGTTACATGTGGTTCATTATCTTTTTAAGGAAAAAGAAGAGACGCCGGAAGGAGAAACTCGTTAATTATTACAGTAATGAGCATTTTGTAAGTATCCTGCCTGTCCTACCAGAGTGTTCCATCATCCTAGGATTATATTGTGGCTAGAGGTCCCCATATACCACTAAGTAACCTGATCCCGTGACACAGTGGTGGAACTTGTGGTTGGTGGGCCTGGGTGCAGAAATATAATTTAGGCCTCCTCCTCCACCCCAAACTGGGGAGGGGGGGGGAGCAGAGGGTGACGGGGAGAGACATTGGAGGCAATGGGTGACCGGCAGAGGGTGACAGGGGCAACAGTGGTCCCCTTCGTTCTCAGGGGCCCGGTGCACTGATCATGGAATCTGAACTTTACATATTTAATGTCCCTGATCCACCAATGGATTGACGTTAATCTTTGCCTGCCAATCATCACATCCAGGAGGCGGAGCCCCTGTCCTGGTGGGTCAGGGGATTAAGCCCGCAGATGTACGGCCCTTTTACTCAGAAAGTGTCTCTGTACATGGAGTAGAGCATACAGTAAAAAAGGGGATGTGAAACCGCACTTTATCTAATAACATGGAACAGGTGGAAAATTAAAAAACAATTTAAATAAAATATTACATATAAAATAGCAAATGATGTGAACATTCCGTAGGTAAATTGCTGGTAATGGTATTATAAGTGCAGGGAGTCACCCAATTTTCCAATGGAGCAATGTCCTGTGTCCATTCCTAGATACGCTTCCTAATTATGTCCCAATAGATTGAGGCCGATGGTATAGAAGGGACTTGTTAGGAGAAATGGCATCCTCCAGCCCAGGGAGCACCGATTGTTATAGGGCTCAGCCTGGTTTGCAGATAATCCAATGTCCCAATTATTGCGGCTGCTGGGATTGCTCAGGAAGCTGGTCTGGTCACAATAGGGGGACTGATTGGGGGTCCAAAGGTGCGTGTCCTGGCTCCAATGCACCAACGCGTTTCGCTCTTATAGCTTTTTCAAGGTGAAACCATCAGCCTCAATCTATTGGGACATAATTAGGAAGCGTATCGAGGAACGGACACAGGACATTGCGCCATTGGAAAATTGGGTGACTATCCCTGCATTTATAATACCATTACCAGCAATTTACCTATGGAATGTTCACATCATTTGCTATTTTATATGTAATATTTTATTAAAATAGTTTTTTAATTTTCCACCTGTTGCATGTTATTAGACAAAGCGCGGTTTCACATCCCCTTTTTTACTGTATTTCTGTTTGTTTGAGCTTGACTCCCAAACCCACGAATCCGCAGCTTAAGCCAAAGCTACTCACTTTCAGACGCCCTCCTGGGACACCTAGTGTCCTAGAAATCTCTCTTCCTTACCATGGAGTAGAGCATGCTGGTATTTGTAGTTCCACTACAGTGACCAATCCCAGTGTGAGAGCCATTTATGTCACACATACCATATAGTCATACATGTGTTATGTTGGGAACATGGAGGGGGAAGATAATTACCTATTAATCCCAGAGGATTGGGAGCCGCTTATGTATTAATGACCTTGAGCTCCCAGGTGCTCTGTGACCGGTCTGTAGATTACAGCTCTTATCAGGAGCCAACTGTATTATAGAGCATGCGGGCTGTATACTAATAGGGAGAGCGTGGAGATAAGATTGGCTACTGGGCATTACACTGGGATACTCTGCCATTATCTTTATCAGCAGCCGTATCCTTCCGTGTCCTACTGGTCACATGATGGCTGATGCTGTATAACCTCTGGTTCACGTGTCATACTGGTCACATGACAGCAGGTGCTGTATAACCTCTGGTTCATGTGTCCTACTGGTCACATGACGGCTGATGCTGTATAACCTCTGGTTCACCTGTCCTACTGGTCACATGACAGCTGGTGCTGTATAACCTCTGGTTCATGTGTCATACTGGTCACATGACAGCTGGTGCTGTATAACCTCTGGTTCATGCACAGATTACTGCGACCTTCCTGTACCAGGCACTGCTATATACTTATTGTTTAGTACTGCAATACATACTTATTCTATTACATCCATATTGCTACTACTAATGGGCACTCTTATTCAATGTGCATCAGTAACTGACCCTGTACACCAGGCCCCTGTTGAGATTCCCTCCGTTGAGATGCTGGTGACTATAATCTGACCACTGGCATCCTCACCACCCGTCATCCGTATGTATCCCATAATAGTATGGCAGTGATGTCAGCACATCTTCTATTACTTGCACCAATACTTATATTCTAATAGGCAGATATCTGGGGTGTGGGTAGCCCTGGATCTACATTGCCATGTGGTGCCCGGGATCCTTTATGTTGTGAGTGATGTTTTGTTCTGTTGGCTGTTTCTTATGCCCGACAGGCTGATCCTGCTCGTCCTGATGAACATCACTCTGTTTATCAAGCTGTCAAAGATCGAACATGCAGCACAGTCCTTCTACCATATCCACAGTCCACAAGACAGGACTGCCAGGTAGGAACACCTGTGACCACATCTAATAATATACCCACTGACATGTGCTGGTACGTGTCCCCCGGTCACAGCCTGATCACTGCTCTGGGCTCTCCCCTCGGTACTGTACACAACAGTGCTCCTGGTATGTGTCCCCCGGTCACAGCCTGATCACTGCTCTGGGCTATCCCCCGGTACTGTACACAGCAGTGCTCCCGGTACGTGTCCCCCGGTCACAGCCTGATCACTGCTCTGGGCTCTCCCCTCGGTACTGTACACAACAGTGCTCCTGGTATGTGTCCCCCGGTCACAGCCTGATCACTGCTCTGGGCTCTCCCCTCGGTACTGTACACAGCAGTGCTCCCAGTATGTGTCCCCAGTCACAGCCTGATCACTGCTCTGGGCTATCCCCCGGTACTGTACACAGCAGTGCTCCCGGTACGTGTCCCCCGGTCACAGCCTGATCACTGCTCTGGGCTATCCCCCGGTACTGTACACAACAGTGCTCCTGGTATGTGTCCCCCGGTCACAGCCTGATCACTGCTCTGGGCTATCCCCCGGTACTGTACACAACAGTGCTCCCGGTACGTGTCCCCCGGTCACAGGCTGATCACTGCTCTGGGCTATCCCCCGGTACTGTACACAACAGTGCTCCTGGTATGTGTCCCCCGGTCACAGCCTGATCACTGCTCTGGGCTCTCCCCTCAGTACTGTACACAGCAGTGCTCCCTGTACGTGTCCCCCGGTCACAGACTGATCACTGCTCTGGGCTCTCCCCCGGTACTGTACACAGCAGTGCTCCCAGTATGTGTCCCCAGTCACAGCCTGATCACTGCTCTGGGCTATCCCCCGGTACTGTACACAGCAGTGCTCCCAGTATGTGTCCCCAGTCACAGCCTGATCACTGTTCTGGGCTCTCCCCCGGTACTGTACACAGCAGTGATCCCTGTACATGTCCCCCGGTCACAGGCTGATCACTGCTCTGGGCTATCCCCCGGTACTGTACACAGCAGTGCTCCCAGTATGTGTCCCCAGTCACAGCCTGATCACTGCTCTGGGCTATCCCCTCGGTACTGTACACAGCAGTGATCCCTGTACGTGTCCCCCGGTCACAGGCAATGTTCCCTCTAATTTTACGAAGGCTTTGTGCAGAAAAAGATATTGGCTGTGCAACTTTGGAAGGAAATGTACATTTTTGTGCGTCACATAACGTATACAGGCCTAGGTTTCGAGTTCTGTTGAGTTAATAAAGCAATTTGAATGTTTACAGACTTCACACACCACACATATAGGCTATAGCAGTGATTTTCAACCTTATTAAACTCGTGGCACACTAAAACAAGAATTTAAACCTTTGTGCGCTCAGTTGTAATGTCTGTGCGCAGGCTCGGCGAGTTGTGTGCGTGCGCACACGCGCACAGCTTAGAGGGAACACTGGTCACAGGCTGATCACTGCTCTGGGCTATCCCCCGGTACTGTACACAGCAGTGCTCCCGGTACGTGTCCCTCGGTCACAGCCTGATCACTGCTCTGGGCTCTCTCCTCGGTACTGTACACAACAGTGCTCCTGGTATGTGTCCCCAGTCACAGCCTGATCACTGCTCTGGGCTCTCTCTTCGGTACTGTACACAACAGTGCTCCTGGTATGTGTCCCCAGTCACAGCCTGATCACTGCTCTGGGCTCTCCCCCGGACTGTACACAGCAGTGCTCCCGGTACGTGTCCCCCGGTCACAGGCTGATCACTGCTCTGGGCTCTCCCCTCAGTACTGTACACAACAGTGCTCCTGGTATGTGTCCCCCGGTCACAGCCTGATCACTGCTCTGGGCTCTCCCCTCGGTACTGTACACAACAGTGCTCCTGGTATGTGTCCCCCGGTCACAGCCTGATCACTGCTCTGGGCTCTCCCCTCAGTACTGTACACAGAAGTGCTCCCTGTACGTGTCCCCCGGTCACAGACTGATCACTGCTCTGGGCTCTCCCCCGGTACTGTACACAGCAGTGCTCCCAGTATGTGTCCCCAGTCACAGCCTGATCACTGCTCTGGGCTATCCCCCGGTACTGTACACAGCAGTGCTCCCAGTATGTGTCCCCAGTCACAGCCTGATCACTGCTCTGGGCTATCCCCTCGGTACTGTACACAGCAGTGATCCCTGTACGTGTCCCCCGGTCACAGGCTGATCACTGCTCTGGGCTATCCCCCGGTACTGTACACAGCAGTGCTCCCGGTACGTGTCCCTCGGTCACAGCCTGATCACTGCTCTGGGCTCTCTCCTCGGTACTGTACACAACAGTGCTCCTGGTATGTGTCCCCAGTCACAGCCTGATCACTGCTCTGGGCTCTCTCTTCGGTACTGTACACAACAGTGCTCCTGGTATGTGTCCCCAGTCACAGCCTGATCACTGCTCTGGGCTCTCCCCCGGACTGTACACAGCAGTGCTCCCGGTATGTGTCCCCCGGTCACAGCCTGATCACTGCTCTGGGCTCTCCCCTCGGTACTGTACACAACAGTGCTCCTGGTATGTGTCCCCCGGTCACAGCCTGATCACTGCTCTGGGCTATCCCCCGGTACTGTACACAGCAGTGCTCCCGGTACGTGTCCCCCGGTCACAGCCTGATCACTGCTCTGGGCTCTCCCCTCGGTACTGTACAAAACAGTGCTCCTGGTATGTGTCCCCAGTCACAGCCTGATTACTGCTCTGGGCTCTCCCCCGGTACTGTACACAACAGTGCTCCCTGTACGTGTCCCCAGTCACAGCCTGATCACTGCTCCGTACTCTACTCCACTCTCTATTGTAAGGCTCTCCCCTGGTACTGTACACAGCAGTGCAGCCAGCACTAGGGAAGCCAATCCCGGGGCATTTTTTCAATCCCGGGATTCGGGATTGAAAAATGCTCAATTCCGGGATTCCCGGGATCCCGGGATTGGCTTTCCTAATAAAAAAACGCCCTGGCCGCCCCGCATTTACTTACATTTGCAGGCCGGGTTGATGGGTGGGAGCCGGGATGCCGGGTGGGCAGCTTTATCCGGCCGGCGGCAGGGTGGGAGCCTGGATACCGGGTGGGCAGCTTCCTACTTCGGGAGCCGGGTTGCTGGGTCGGCTGGCTGGCTAGGTGGGCGGGCGGGCGACTTCATAATGCGGAGTTGCTTGCTGGCTAGGTGGACGGGCAGCTTCATCTCTGCCTGCCTGCGCAGCGTGACCTCTCGTCACGCTGAGAGGTCACGCTGCGCAGGGTTGCTCTGCCGGGTATGGGAGTATCCGGGCAGCGGCTGAGCGAGTGCTCAGCCGCTGCCCGGCATTAGACTGCGCATGCGCAGTCTAATCCCGAAAATCCCGGGATTGGAAACTCCAATCCCGGGATTGGAATCCCGGCGTTTTGGGGGCCAAATCCCGGGATCCCGCCGATCCCGATCCCGGGATTGGCCACCCTAGCCAGCACGTATCCCCAGTCACAGCCTGATCACTGCTCCGTACTCTCCCCTGGTACTGTACACATCAGTGCGGCCGGTACGTATCCCCATTCACAGCCTGATCACTGCTCGGTACTCTCCATTGTAAGGCTCTCCCCCGGTACTGTACATGGCAGTGCGGCCGGTACATATCCCCAGTCACAGCCTGATCACTGCTCGGTACTCTCCATTGTAAGGCTCTCCCCTGGTACTGTAGGTGGCAGTGCTCCCGGTACATATCCCCACTGGCAATGCTGTAACAGGACACGTCTGTATTGTTGTTGTGAATGGGTGACTATATTTGTGGTAGATGTCAGTGACGTCACTGTACAGTAATTTCCTCACATAATAACTGTATCCTATATATCCTGCATTTACCATCTTATTGGCCTAGAGATTCCTATTGTTTGCTCTTGTGTTCTCCAGGTTACACTCCAGCACTGAGGCCCGGAGCAATAAGGGCCCAGGACCGAGACTGAAAGGTGTGCTGCAGGACTCCATTACTACGCTAGAACAGGTAACGCACAGGAACCCATCATCTATACTGTACATGTTTTATCCTTAGTAGAACAGTACTAACCTGCTACACTGACTGTGTGACATCACCATCCAATCACACACTAACCTGCTACACGGCCCTTACTCTGTGACATCACCATCCAATCACACACACTAACCTGCTACACTGACTGTGATTGGGTGGTGATATCACAGAATGCAGGGTGCAGTTACACACACTAACCTGCTACACAGCCTGTATGACTGCACTGCCCTTCTGTGACCTCATCATCCAATCACACACTAACACTCACTCACTGACTGCACTCATTTTGTGACATCATCATCCAGACACACACTAACTAGACTGTGACTGCCATGCTTGCCTGCCCTCTTGAATTGGCTGGGAGTTTCCTGAAAATTGGTTCCCCCTCCCGGCCCCCTGGGAAGGTGGGAAAGTCCTGTTATTTTAGCCCCACCTCCTCCTCACAGACCCACGAATCGCGGCATTTGTGTGGATTGGTTGTGGGGCTTTGAGAGTCAGCTTTGTCCCCGCCCCCCTGAGGTGCAGATTTGGTTGACCTTTCGGGGCTTTTCCCGAAGAGGCAACCTCAAAGTTAGGCAAGTATGACTGTGCTCACTCTGACCTCACCATCCAATCACACAGTAACCTGCTACAGACTGTGACTCAGGGTTGCCTACCCTCTCAGAATGGCCAGGAGGGTCCCGCAAATCTGTCCCCCCCTCCCCCAGCCCCCAGGAAAGGGGGGCAAGCCTCCCGGATCACATGCAGACTCCCGCAGCCCCCCCTTGGTGTGGCCTAAAATACCGACATTGCACAGCGGGGAGCGTGGCCACGAGGATCACATCTGAGATCTGCTAACCCCCCCACCCCCACCTCACTGATATGGCTGCCCTCTCCTGCAGCCAGAAATAGGGCAACTATGCTGTGACTGCGCTCACTCTGTGACATCACCATCCAATCACACACTAACCTACTACATAGACTGTGTGACTGCGCTCACTCTGTGACATCACCATCCAATCACACACTAACCTACTACATAGACTGTGTGACTGCGCTCACTCTGTGACCTCACCATCCAATCACACACTAACCTGCTACATAGACTCTGTGACTGCGCTCACTCTGTGACATCATCAATCACACACTGACCTGCTACATAGACTGTGTGACTGCGCTCACTCTGTGACATCACCACCCCATCACACACTAACCTGCTACATAGACTGTGTGACTGCGCTCACTCTGTGACATCACCATCCAATCACACACTAACCTGCTACATAGACTGTGTGACTGCGCTCACTGTGACATCACCATCCAATCACACACTAACCTGCTACATAGACTGTGTGACTACGCTCACTGTGACATCACCATCCAATCACACACTAACCTGCTACATAGACTGTGTGACTGCGCTCACTCTGTGACATCACCATCCAATCACACACTAACCTGCTACATAGACTGTGTGACTGCGCTCACTGTGACATCACCATCCAATCACACACTAACCTGCTACATAGACTGTGTGACTACGCTCACTGTGACATCACCATCCAATCACACACTAACCTGCTACATAGACTGTGTGACTGCGCTCACTCTGTGACATCACCATCCAATCACACACTAACCTGCTACATAGACCGTGTGACTGCGCTCACTCTGTGACCTCACCATCTAATCACACACTAACCTGCTACATAGACCGTGTGACTGCGCTCACTCTGTGACCTCACCATCTAATTATGCACTAACCTGCTACATAGACTCTGTGACTGCGCTCACTCTGTGACATCACCATCTAATCACACACTAACCTGCTACATAGACTGTGTGACTGCGCTCACTCTGTGACATCACCATCCAATCACACACTAACCTGCTACATAGACCGTGTGACTGCGCTCACTCTGTGACCTCACCATCTAATCACACACTAACCTGCTACATAGACCGTGTGACTGCGCTCACTCTGTGACATCACCATCTAATTATGCACTAACCTACTACATAGACTGTGTGACTGCGCTCACCCTGTGACATCACCACCCCATCACACACTGACCTGCTACATAGACTGTGTGACTGCGCTCACTCTGTGACATCACCACCCCATCACACACTAACCTGCTACATAGACTGTGTGACTGCGCTCACTCTGTGACATCACCATCCATTCACACACTAACCTGCTACATAGACTGTGTGACTGCGCTCACTGTGACATCACCATCCAATCACACACTAACCTGCTACATAGACTGTGTGACTACGCTCACTGTGACATCACCATCCAATCACACACTAACCTGCTACATAGACTGTGTGACTGCGCTCACTGTGACATCACCATCCAATCACACACTAACCTGCTACATAGACCGTGTGACTGCGCTCACTCTGTGACCTCACCATCTAATCACACACTAACCTGCTACATAGACCGTGTGACTGCGCTCACTCTGTGACCTCACCATCTAATTATGCACTAACCTGCTACATAGACTCTGTGACTGCGCTCACTCTGTGACATCACCATCCAATCACACACTAACCTGCTACATAGACTGTGTGACTGCGCTCACTCTGTGACATCACCATCTAATCACACACTAACCTGCTACATAGGCTGTGTGACTGCGCTCACTCTGTGACCTCACCATCCAATCACACACTAACCTGCTACATAGACTGTGTGACTGCGCTCACTCTGTGACATCACCATCCAATCACACACTAACCTGCTACATAGACTCTGTGACTGCGCTCACTCTGTGACATCACCATCCAATCACACACTAACCTGCTACATAGACTGTGTGACTGCGCTCACTCTGTGACCTCACCATCCAATCACACACTAACCTGCTACATAGACTGTGTGACTGCGCTCACTCTGTGACATCACCATCCAATCACACACTAACCTGCTACATAGACTGTGTGACTGCGCTCACTCTGTGACATCACCATCCAATCACACACTAACCTGCTACATAGACTGTGTGACTGCGCTCACTCTGTGACATCACCATCCAATCACACACTAACCTGCTACATAGACTGTGTGACTGCGCTCACTCTGTGACATCACCATCCAATCACACACTAACCTGCTACATAGACTCTGTGACTGCGCTCACTCTGTGACATCACCATCCAATCACACACTAACCTGCTACATAGACTGTGTGACTGCGCTCACTGTGACATCACCAATCACATAGTAACCTGCTACATAGACTGTGTGACTGCGCTCACTCTGCGACATCACCATCCAATCACACACTAACCTACTACATAGACTGTGTGACTGCGCTCACTCTGTGACCTCACCATCCAATCACACACTAACCTGCTACATAGACTCTGTGACTGCGCTCACTCTGTGACATCACCAATCAATCACACACTGACCTGCTACATAGACTGTGTGACTGCGCTCACTCTGTGACATCACCACCCCATCACACACTAACCTGCTACATAGACTGTGTGACTGCGCTCACTCTGTGACATCACCATCCAATCACACACTAACCTGCTACATAGACTGTGTGACTGCGCTCACTGTGACATCACCATCCAATCACACACTAACCTGCTACATAGACTGTGTGACTACGCTCACTGTGACATCACCATCCAATCACACACTAACCTGCTACATAGACTGTGTGACTGCGCTCACTCTGTGACATCACCATCCAATCACACACTAACCTGCTACATAGACTGTGTGACTGCGCTCACTGTGACATCACCATCCAATCACACACTAACCTGCTACATAGACTGTGTGACTACGCTCACTGTGACATCACCATCCAATCACACACTAACCTGCTACATAGACTGTGTGACTGCGCTCACTCTGTGACATCACCATCCAATCACACACTAACCTGCTACATAGACCGTGTGACTGCGCTCACTCTGTGACCTCACCATCTAATCACACACTAACCTGCTACATAGACCGTGTGACTGCGCTCACTCTGTGACCTCACCATCTAATTATGCACTAACCTGCTACATAGACTCTGTGACTGCGCTCACTCTGTGACATCACCATCTAATCACACACTAACCTGCTACATAGACTGTGTGACTGCGCTCACTCTGTGACATCACCATCTAATCACACACTAACCTGCTACATAGGCTGTGTGACTGCGCTCACTCTGTGACATCACCATCCAATCACACACTAACCTGCTACATAGACTGTGTGACTACGCTCACTGTGACATCACCATCCAATCACACACTAACCTTCTACATAGACTGTGTGACTGCGCTCACTCTGTGACATCACCATCCAATCACACACTAACCTGCTACATAGACCGTGTGACTGCGCTCACTCTGTGACCTCACCATCTAATCACACACTAACCTGCTACATAGACCGTGTGACTGCGCTCACTCTGTGACATCACCATCTAATTATGCACTAACCTACTACATAGACTGTGTGACTGCGCTCACCCTGTGACATCACCACCCCATCACACACTGACCTGCTACATAGACTGTGTGACTGCGCTCACTCTGTGACATCACCACCCCATCACACACTAACCTGCTACATAGACTGTGTGACTGCGCTCACTCTGTGACATCACCATCCAATCACACACTAACCTGCTACATAGACTGTGTGACTGCGCTCACTGTGACATCACCATCCAATCACACACTAACCTGCTACATAGACTGTGTGACTACGCTCACTGTGACATCACCATCCAATCACACACTAACCTGCTACATAGACCGTGTGACTGCGCTCACTCTGTGACCTCACCATCTAATCACACACTAACCTGCTACATAGACCGTGTGACTGCGCTCACTCTGTGACCTCACCATCTAATTATGCACTAACCTGCTACATAGACTCTGTGACTGCGCTCACTCTGTGACATCACCATCTAATCACACACTAACCTGCTACATAGACTGTGTGACTGCGCTCACTCTGTGACATCACCATCTAATCACACACTAACCTGCTACATAGGCTGTGTGACTGCGCTCACTCTGTGACATCACCATCCAATCACACACTAACCTGCTACATAGACTGTGTGACTGCGCTCACTCTGTGACATCACCATCCAATCACACACTAACCTGCTACATAGACTCTGTGACTGCGCTCACTCTGTGACATCACCATCCAATCACACACTAACCTGCTACATAGACTGTGTGACTGCGCTCACTCTGTGACATCACCATCCAATCACACACTAACCTGCTACATAGACTGTGTGACTGCGCTCACTCTGTGACATCACCATCCAATCACACACTAACCTGCTACATAGACTGTGTGACTGCGCTCACTCTGTGACATCACCATCCAATCACACACTAACCTGCTACATAGACTGTGTGACTGCGCTCACTCTGTGACATCACCATCCAATCACACACTAACCTGCTACATAGACTGTGTGACTGCGCTCACTCTGTGACATCACCATCCAATCACACACTAACCTGCTACATAGACTCTGTGACTGCGCTCACTCTGTGACATCACCATCCAATCACACACTAACCTGCTACATAGACTGTGTGACTGCGCTCACTGTGACATCACCAATCACATAGTAACCTGCTACATAGACTGTGTGACTGCGCTCACTCTGTGACATCACCATCCAATCACACACTAACCTGCTACATAGACTGTGTGACTGCGCTCACTGTGACATCACCAATCACATAGTAACCTGCTACATAGACTGTGTGACTGCGCTCACTCTGCGACATCACCAATCACACACTAACCTGCTACATAGACTCTGTGACTGCGCTCACTCTGTGACTTCACCATCCAATCACACACTAACCTGCTACATAGACTCTGTGACTGCACTCACTCTGTGACATCACCGTCCAATCACACACTAACCTGCTACATAGACTCTGTGACTGCGCTGCTTTCACATATGCTGTGACCACTGCATTATGGGATGAATTATCCCAGTCTGAGTGCACAGCGCCCCCTGCCTGCACTTATTGTACAGAGGGAAAGCAGATTTTATAGCTGTACCTGAATATTACCACCATATATTATTCTGATATGTGCGGACTTATTTATGAAGTACACTGCTTGCAGGCTTTGTTAGGGGGGTTTGATCTGGTGGGATGAGGTGTGAGGGTGTCAGAATTGGAGGCATGAGGTGTACAGTATGTCTGTGGGGCCCCATGACGTTGTATGGGCGCTGCTGCTTCTGGCTGGTGCCCTCTTCTCGGGTGGATTATGTTAATAACCCACTGCTGCCACCTTTGCTCTGTACCACTTCTCATTCCCTACTCTCCCGGTAGACATCCGCAACGGCTGTATGGTTTATGTCTTGTTGCCGGTCAGGGACTATTTTTGAACTGTAATGTTACTAATTGTGTAAAAAACGTTTGGGAGTGTTAGAAGTTTCTGTTGTGTTTTATTCACAGCTGAAAAGCTCCCTCCTCCTCCTCCAGAAGAGCTTCGATCTCATGAACAAATCCAGGGGAGAAGGGACTTCTGGGAGTTAACGTTGCACGCCTTGCGCAGGGGGCGGTGTCTGTCTGAGAGTGATCACAGGTGACCAGCAGCCTATCCTGTGGAGACGTGACACCAGCACCTACGTGGTCGCCCAGCGGACCTCTTACCAATCCACAGCAATGAAAGTCTCTGAGTTTACAGCGCTGTCACGGAGGGGGGAGGGGGGTGGTTACCGTGACGCTTTGTGTCTCTTCATTTTCAGCCTTTAATTTATTTCATTACTGAATGGATTTGTTTTGTATAATCGCTGTTACTGCGCCCGTCTGTGTAATTCCCTCAGATTTCTGTAAAACGATCTCGGGGTTTACCCCAGACTGTGTCTTATGTGTCTATACTGTACCACAATTATAATAAACTCATCGCGCGCGTTCCCCTCACCTGGAAACGGGGGTGGGAGCAGGTTACCGTGGAATCTCAGGGTGATACGTTGGTACAAAATGTCCGTATGCAGGAATTTTACCTTTTTTTATTCCTATAGAATCAGACCTCCTGAGAAATATGTATATATGGCATTCTGTTTTTGACTGATGTGTTATTTAAATTAAATTAAAGGACACTTATTTTGTATACAATGGAACGGCTCTTGCAGACTTATTTTACATCGGTAACACCACATACAGTATAGACTCCGGCATGGTGACTCCTAATATATGGAGACGTACCAAACATAACAGCACTGGTTCTTATTGGTATGTACGGAGAACCCGGCAATGTACGGAGAACCCGGCTCTCTTACACCCTCCTCCACTGCCATGAAATACCCGGGTCTTTGTACATGAACGATTAGCAATCTGGGTTTTTATGGCCTAAATGCACAGACGCCGCGCCCCGGGGGTCCTAATCTGCTGGATTTCCTAGCACTTTGAGATGTCATCATCTTCACCCCAAAATTAGGAGCTTTTTAATCCAATTAATGGACCTATAAAAGAGGATCTTTTGGAGTCCGTTACCAATCCCGAGGAAGGCGATGTTTCTCCGAAATGCGATGATTAGGATCTGACTCTGCAGATTGCGCCTCTGACCAGGAGTCCCCCAGATTTACACTCTCTGTGGTATTGCTCCAGGACCCCCTCGCTTTCATCAGCTAAGACCCCCGCAGCCCCTATCTGGGGGGAGACCTCATTCACAAACCTTACTACCGTACGTACCTGGTTATGTCAGGAAATGCTGATATTGGATATTTATGTGATATCTTATTCTATATGTATAATAAATTGTCTTTTTACCCAAATAGTGGGACACTGCGCCTTTTAACGTCGCTGTGAGAGATCCTCAAAATATCCGCTAAGAATGCCGGCGCCGCTCACAGCGACTGTTCTCCGCTCACAGCGACTGTTCTCCGCTCACAGCGACTGTTCTCCCCTCACAGCGACTGTTCTCCCCTCACAGCGACTGTTCTCCGCTCACAGCGACTGTTCTCCGCTCACAGCGACTGTTCTCCGCTCACAGCGACTGTTCTCCGCTCACAGCGACTGTTCTCCGCTCACAGCGACTGTTCTCCGCTCACAGCGACTGTTCTTAGTATAAATAAATACAAATGCGGCCGAGTCAATTAACTGAAGATTAGTTAAATATCGCACCCAGAAAAAGAACAGTCGCTGTGAGCGGAGAACAGTCGCTGTGAGCGGAGAACAGTCGCTGTGAGCGGAGAACAGTCGCTGTGAGCGGCGCTGGTATTGTTAGCGGATATTTTGAGGATCGCTCACAGCAACGTTGGCGCCCGAAGCATTACCTGTCCCGAATTCCTCTATCGTACCAGTTTGAATGTTCTGTTTCTCTTAATGCCGACACGGACCTTGGAACACTGTCCCAATCGGACTCTGATCCATAAGAGACCCCGCCCACTCTGAGACTGCACGGGGAGTCAGTATTTCTTCTGCCGATGTTGGCAATGACCAAGCAATGGGAAATCCAGATCTCACCATGATTGGGCCAAGACCGGAATGGTCCAGACCCTAAACTGCCAGACCTGTTGCATACCTCCCAACTGTCACGATTCCGTCGGGACAGTCACGATTTTCGGGTCCTGTCCCGACGTCCCACCCGCGGCAGGCATTGTCCCGCTGCGGGGGGTGGCAGTTGGGAGACCCCCCAATCTAGTAGAATAGACGCTGTGCGCATGCGCACAGCGTCTATTCTCGTATGAAAATGAGGTCGCGGCTAATTAGCATAAGCCGCGCCCTCATTTGCATACGCCCCACCCCCTTTTCGGGCGCTATTTCATCCGGACACAAGTTGGGAGGTATGCTGTTGGTGGTTGGGGTTTCCTGTCCAGGGGGGGGTTTATCACTGAGGAGATGGGCATGGGAGAGATTACAGCCTCCTTATATGAAGGGTGGATGGGGGTAAAACCTGGAATAGTCTGAATCATGATAGACTTGTGCCATGGGACAGCGACACCTGCTGGTGGTATGAATAGCAGCACGTGGGTTCACGTCCTTACCTCGTCCTTTTGGATGGGGTAGGACAATTTTTCACACCCCCACCCTGGCCTTCTGGCTAGGGTCCTATATTATTTATTTCTCTTCCCCCTCTCACGTTTGTCACTTTTCACGTTCCTTGTATTTTTTTGTAGTTTGTCACGTTTTTTTGGGTAGTGTGGTCGACCCTTCTGGGCCTTCCATTTCCCCAATGTGCCGAAGCTCTCGCCTTTTGGGGAGAGCTTCGGTCCCCCCCGAGGACGACCCCGAGCCGCAAGGCGGAGGGAAGTCCACTGCGGGTCTCTCCAAAGCATGGGCTGCGGAGGACCCACCGTCCTAACCCTTTCGGGGGTTGAGGAATGAGGGTCTCTCTAAGCTTCAGCGAAGAGGACCCACCGTTCCCTATTTTCCCCTCTTCGGCCTTATGGTTGAGAGGGGTTAGGGGAAAAACGGGGCCCTGTCTCTTCGGAGACGGACCCATTTCGATCGCACGGCCTCCTTTGCACGTGTTTAGGCACAGCACTGGTGGTGGGGAGCACACCTCGGGCTCCTGAGTTTTTTCAAACTCATAGCAGCACGCAGCGCACGGGACAGACTCGTACAGTAAGACAGCGACACCTGCTGGCGGTATGAATAGCAGCACACAGCCTTGATAAACTAATATAGTGGGACAGCGACACCTGCTGGCAGTATAAATAGCAGCACACAGCCTTGATAAACTAATATAGTGGGACAGCGACACCTGCTGGTGGTATGAAAAGCAGCACGCAGCGCACGGGACAGATTCGTACAGTAAGATAGCGACACCTGCTGGCGGTATGAAAAGCAGCACATAGCCATGATAGACAAGTGCAGTAGGACAGCACTACCTGCTGGTGGTATAGCAGCACACAGCCATGATAGACTAATATGTTGGGACAGCGACACATGCTGGCGGTATGGATAGCAGCATACAGCCGTGATATACAATGGGACAGCGTCACCTGCTGGTGGTATAAATAGCAGTACACAGCCGTGATAGACTTGTACTATGGGACAGTGACACCTGCTGGTGGTATGAATAGCAGCACACAGCCGTGATAGACTTGTACTATGGGACAGTGACACCTGCTGGTGGTATAAATAGCAGTACACAGCCGTGATAGACTTATACACTGGTACAGCGACACCTGCTGGTGGTTATGAATAGCAGAACACAGACGTGATAGACTTGTGCCATGGGACAGCGACACCTGCTAGCAGCACACAGCCGTGATAGACTAGTATAGTGGTACAGCGACACCTGCTGGTGGTATGAATAGCAGCACACAGCCGTGATAGACTTGTGCAGGGGGACAGCGACACCTGCTGGTGGTATGAATAGCAGCACACAGCCGTGATAGACTAATATAGTGGTACAGTGACACCTGCTGGCGGTATGAATAGCAGCACACAGCCGCGATAGACTTGTGCAATAGGACAGCGACACCTGCTGGTGGTATGCAGTAGTCAACACACAAACATGATAGCAATGGGACAGCGACACCTGCTGGTGGTATGGGTAGCAGCACACAGCCGTTATAGACTAATGCAGTGGGGCAGTGTCACCTGCTGGCGGTATGAATAGCAGCTCACAGCCGTGATAAATTAATATATTGGGACAGCGACACCTGCTGGCATACCGACTAGCAGTACACAGCCGTGATAGACTAGTGCAGGGGGACAGCGACACCTGCTGGCGGTATGAATAGTAGCACACAGCCTTTATAGACTACTGCAGGGGGACAGCGACACCTGCTGGTGGTATGGGTAGCAGCACACAGCCGTTATAGACTAATATTGTGGGACAGCGACACCTGCTGGCGGTATGAATAGCAGCACACAGAAATGATAGACTAGTGCAGTGGAACAGCGACACCTGCTGGTGGTATGAATAGCAGCACACAGCCGTGACAGACTAGTATAGTGGGACAGCGACACCTGCTGGTGGTATGAATAGCAGCACACAGCCATGATAGACTAGTACAGTGGGACAGCGACACCTGCTGGTGGTATGAATAGCAGCACACAGCCATGATAGACTAGTGCAGTGGGACAGCGATACCTGCTGGCGGTATGAATAGCAGCACACAGCCATGATAGACTAGTATAATGGTACAGCGACACCTGCTGGTGGTATGAATAGCAGCACACAGCCGTGATAGACTCGTATAGTGGGACAGTGAGACCTGCTGGCGGTATGAATAGCAGCACACAGCCATGATAGACTAGTACAGTGGGACAGCGACACCTGCTGGTGGTATGAATAGCAGCACACAGCCGTGATAGACTAGTTAGTATAATGAGACAGCGACAGCGGCTGGCTGTATGAATAGCAGAACACACATGTGATAGACTAGTGCAGTGGAACAGCGACACCTGCTGGTGGTATAAATAGCAGCACACAGCCGTGATAGACTAATGCAGCAGATCTCAAAATGTGGGACCTGACCCCAAAGTGGGTCCTGACCTTCTCAGCATGGGGTAGCGACTCCATGTTGCTGACCATCAGGCTGATGACTTCTCTAATCTCATTCAGTAATTCAAGGAGTCTGAAAAATCTGTTGAATTGTCTGTTACTTCAGACTCCTCCCATCACTCTGTGCCCCACAATGCTGCCATATATGTGCCATATGCTGACTACACATGTGATGTGATGGGTTATGGTATATCAGACTCCTCCCATCACTCTGTGCCCCAGAATGCTGCCATGTATGTGCTGTCTGCTGACTACACGTGTGATGTGATTACCTTCTGCAGTAACTTGCTGGGGTCCTGTAATTATTTTTATTGTCTTATGGGGTTCCCAGAGCAAAATAGTATGATGACCCCTGATCTTATGCAGGGGACCAACCATTGTCCAACCAGTGGGACAAAGGAAACGGCTGCCAGCAGGACGGAGGATGTGGCCAGCAGAGCGGAGGAGCAGCCAGGGGGATGGAGGATGTGGCCAGCAGAGTGGAGTAGCAGCCAGCAGGACGGAGGATGTGGCCAGCAGAGCGGAGGCGCAATCAGCGGGATGAGGGAAGTGGCCAGCAGAGCGGAGGAGCAGCCAGCGGGATGAGGGAAGTGGCCAGCAGAGCGGAGGAGCAGCCAGCGGGATGAGGGAAGTGGCCAGCAGAGCGGAGGAGCAACCAGCGGGATGAGGGAAGTGGCCAGCAGAGCGGAGGATCAGCCAGTGGGATGAGGGAAGTGGCCAGCAGAGTGGAGGAGCAGCCAGCGGGATGAGGGAAGTGGCCAGCAGAGCGGAGGAGCAGCCAGCAGGATGGAGGAAGTGGCCAGCAGAGCGGAGGAGCAGCCAGCGGGATGAGGGAAGTGGCCAGCAGAGCGGAGGAGCAGCCAGCGGGATGAGGGAAGTGGCCAGCAGAGCGGAGGAGCAGCCAGCGGGATGAGGGAAGTGGCCAGCAGAGCGGAGGAGCAGCCAGCGGGATGAGGGAAGTGGCCAGCAGAGCGGAGGAGCAGCCAGCGGGATGAGGGAAGTGGCCAGCAGAGCGGAGGAGCAGCCAGCGGGATGAGGGAAGTGGCCAGCAGAGCGGAGGAGCAGCCAGCGGGATGAGGGAAGTGGCCAGCAGAGCGGAGGAGCAGCCAGCGGGATGAAGGAAGTGGCCAGCAGAGCGGAGGAGCAGCCAGCGGGATGAGGGAAGTGGCCAGCAGAGCGGAAGAGCAGCCAGCGGGATGAGGGAAGTGGCCAGCAGAGCGGAGGCGCAGTCAGCGGGATGAGGGAAGTGACCAGCAGAGCGGAGGAGCAGCCAGCGGGATGGAGGAAGTGGCCAGCAGAGCGGAGGAGCAGCCAGCGGGATGAGGGAAGTGGCCAGCAGAGCGGAGGCGCAGTCAGCGGGATGAGGGAAGTGGCCAGCAGAGCAGAGGAGCAGCCAGCGGGATGAGGGAAGTGGCCAGCAGAGCGGAGGCGTAATCAGCGGGATGAGGGAAGTGGCCAGCAGAGCGGAGGAGCAGCCAGCGGGATGAGGGAAGTGGCCAGCAGAGCGGAGGCGCAATCAGCGGGATGAGGGAAGTGGCCAGCAGAGCGGAGGAGCAGCCAGCGGGATGAGGGAAGTGGCCAGCAGAGCGGAGGAGCAGCCAGCGGGATGAGGGAAGTGGCCAGCAGAGCGGAGGCGCAATCAGCGGGATGAGGGAAGTGGCCAGCAGAGCGGAAGAGCAGCCAGCGGGATGAGGGAAGTGGCCAGCAGAGCGGAGGAGCAGCCAGCGGGATGAGGGAAGTGGCCAGCAGAGCGGAGGAGCAGCCAGCGGGATGAGGGAAGTGGCCAGCAGAGCGGAGGAGCAGCCAGCGGGATGAGGGAAGTGGCCAGCAGAGCGGAGGAGCAGCCAGCGGGATGAGGGAAGTGGCCAGCAGAGCAGAGGAGCAGCAGCCAGCAGGATGAGGGAAGTGGCCAGCAGAGCGGAGGAGCAGCAGCCAGCGGGATGAGGGAAGTGGCCAGCAGAGCAGAGGATCAGCCAGCGGGATGAGGGAAGTGGCCAGCAGAGCGGAGGCGCAATCCGCGGAATGAGGGAAGTGGCCAGCAGAGCGGAGGAGCAGCCAGCGGGATGAGGGAAGTGGCCAGTAGAGCGGAGGAGCAGCAGCCAGCGGGATGAGGGAAGTGGCCAGCAGAGCAGAGGATCAGCCAGTGGGACAGGGGAAGCAGCTGCCAGCTAGACTACTGGACTCCCAGGGATCATGTGCACCCCCCATCGAGTCCAGAGCGACTCCCCCCATTCACCTTGATGCCACTGGAGCTCTGGACCCGTCCAGGAGGTCCTGCACCCCCCTCCCCCTGCAGCCGCAATATGGACTGAGGGCAGAATGCTCTAAAGGAAAAATGTGTCAAAAACCCCGTTATCTGGGTTTTTACAGCATTTTGTATACCGGAAAGCCTGAACGCCTGGTTTTCACTGCGGGAGTATCCAACAAAATCTGACAATGCCCCATTGAAGCCTATGGGCTTCTTATGGCAACCCACCTCCATCCTGCACCGCCCCCCCTCTGACCCCCCAGTGCCCAGACCAGTGACCTTTTCCTCCCGTGTATGGGGGGCATTATTACCTTTACGTACTGGGTGCCAAATAGGCTAGATGCATACAGCTATATAGCACCATGGCAAACTCCCCCCACACCCACCCTCCGGCAACCTGTGTAAGACTGCCAGCACAGAGATCAAATGCCCCTGTCGGGCACACCCACACTGCTGACAGCACTGGCACCTTGCTCACGGGTGCTGGACGGGTTCCAGACAGTCGGGATCCTGACAGTCATTTACCCGACTGTCAAAACGCCGACAGCCGGGTGCCCAACGGCCACCCACTATTTTCCCTTGTGGGGGTCCACGACCCCCATAGAGGGAGAATAGAATAGGTGGCGTAGCGAGCCCACAAGGGGCTTTTTGCGCTCGCCATGCTGTCTGAGTACAAGCAGTCGGGATCCGGACGTCGGGCTAATGACTGTCGGGATATCATACCACACCCCTTGCTCACAGCCAACACAGCTGGTAACCCCCCACTCCGAGGCCACAGCCAGCACTCCTGTGATGCTGGCACCTCCCGCACTGCCCAGAAGCATATCTGCAGTAGTGACTCATCTCACGAAGGAATCATGCACAGAGAGTGCCGCACAATCCCACCCCTGTAGCTGAGCACCACTGATCTAGTCCTGCGGCGAGCACCATTTAATCTAGTCCTGTAGCTGAGCACCATTGCATCCAGTCCTGTAGCTGAGCACCATTGCATCGAGTCCTGTCACTGAGCACCATTGCATCCAGTCCTGTAGCTGAGCACCATTGCATCCAGTCCTGCGGCCGAGCACCATTTAATCTAGTCCTGTAGCTGAGCACCATTGCATCTAGTCCTGCGGCCGATCACCATTTAATCTAGTCCTGTAGCTGAGCACCATTGCATCTAGACCTGCGGCCATGCACCATTGTATTCAGTCCTGTGTCTGAGCACCATTGCATCTAATCCTTTATCTTATTCCCATTGCATCCAGTCCCGCAGCCAAGCACCATTTTCTCCAGTCCTGTAGCTGAGCACCATTGCATCCAGTCCTGTAGCTGAGCACCATTGCATCTAGACCTGCGGCCATGCACCATTGTATTCAGTCCTGTGTCTGAGCACCATTGCATCTAATCCTTTATCTTATTCCCATTGCATCCAGTCCCGCAGCCAAGCACCATTTTCTCCAGTCCTATGGTCGAGCACCATTGCATCCAGTCCCGTTGCTAAGCACCTTTGCATCCAGTCATGCAGTCGAGCACCATTGCATCTAGTCCTTAGCTGAGCAGCATTGCATCTAGTCCTGTAGCTGAGCACCATTGCATCCAGTCCTGTAGCTGAGCACCATTGCATCTAGTCCTGCGGCCAAACACCATTGCATCCAGTCCTGTAGCTGAGCACCATTGCATCTAGTCCTGTAGCTGAGCACCATTGCATCTAGTTCTGTAGCTGAGCACCATTGCATCCAGTCCTGCAGATGAGCACCATTGCATCCAGTCCTGTAGCTGAGCACCATTGCATCTAGTCCTGCGGATGAGCACAATTGCATCTAGTTCTGTAGCTGAGCACCATTGCATCCAGTCCTGTAGCTGAGCACCTTTGCATCCAGTCCTGTAGCTGAGCACCATTGCATCCAGTCCTGTAGCTGAGCACCATTGCATCCAGTCCTGTAGCTGAGCACCATTGCATCCAGTCCTGTAGCTGAGCACCATTGCATCCAGTCCTGTAGCTGAGCACCATTGCATCTAGTCCTGTAGCTGAGCACCATTGCATCCAGTCCTGTAGCTGAGCACCATTGCATCCAGTCCTGTAGCTGAGCACCATGCATCTAGTTCTGTAGCTGAGCACCATTGCATCCAGTCCTGTAGCTGAGCAGCATTGCATCCAGTCCTGTAGCTGAGCACCATTGCATCCAGTCCTGTAGCTGAGCACCATTGCATCCAGTCCTGTAGCTGAGCACCATTGCATCCAGTCCTGTAGCTGAGCACCATTGCATCCAGTCCTGTAGCTGAGCACCATTGCATCCAGTCCTGTAGCTGAGCACCATTGCATCTAGTCCTGTAGCTGAGCACCATTGCATCCAGTCCTGCGGATGAGCACCATTGCATCCAGTCCTGTAGCTGAGCACCATTGCATCCAGTCCTGTAGCTGAGCACCATTGCATCCAGTCCTGTAGCTGAGCACCATTGCATCTAGTCCTGTAGCCGCGCACCATTGCATACAGTCCCGCAGCCATGAACCACTGCATCCAGTCCTGCAGCCATGCACCATTGCACCCAGCACCGTGACCATGCCTGTTGGGGGCCCCTGTGAGCAATTATGCTCTTGTCATTCACTTATAAAACCTCAGACCTATGCCCAGGTTAAATAACCATTAATACAGTGATAACATAGATATTACCCAGATTCCGATACTAAGACCTGAATAGTTTTCTTTCTAATCCTCCATTCTGCCATTAATGGCACTTATTTCACCCTCTGCTTTCTCAGGACCTGGACGAGAGCCTGACTGGGATCACTGGTCAGCACTGGGAATTACGTGGGCATCGGTGCAGCTTATGGAACACGATGAGGCCTCCCCTTAATGTCTTCTAGAGTCTGGCTGCAGGGAACGCTAATTGAATGATCAATGCTTCCTCCTGTGGATAATGCACAATTATTGTATAATGATGGGGACGGATGGTAAAACACGAGGCGGATAATGTACAACTATTGACTATTGCCTCCATTAAGAATAGATATTTATATACGTCTGTCTCTAGAAACCGTGACAGACTCCAGGCGTGTAGAGGAAATATTGAGTATATATGTAGGAGGTTAAATCGATGACTTTTTTTTTTGAATGTAACTCCTTGTGGGGCGGCTCCTGTGAGTTTGGAAATAAGGGGGGGATTACATGTGGCGTAATGGGACACCTACTGCAAATGGGACATTTCTTGGTATAAGTTAAAAAGCTTCTGCAAAAGGAAAGGATTACGGCATGTGTACAACAAGGCTGATATGGTTACAGGTGTGCTTAGAGCGCCAACCACAGGAGTCTGATGGGATATAAGTGGCATGTGGAGGGTTTTGTTTGCATATACGGGACCTGTGGAGAGGGCTAATAGCTTATGAAGGGCACATGGAGTGAGATATAAAGGGAAAGTGGGGTTCTGATGGCATATAAGGTGAATTAAGAATTGTCTTATGATGGCATATAAGAGAAATGGAGAGGGGTTTGATGACCTAAGCAGCACATACATAGAGGGATCTGATGGCATGTCAGGAACAGGGAGAGGTCTGGTGACATGTAAGGGGCACAGGGAGGGCTCTGGTGGCATATAAGGGGCATGGGGAGTGGTCTGATGGGATTTAAGGGCTACCTGGAGGAGACTGCAATAATAATTATTATTATTTTTTTATTCAATTCTCTTGGCAGAATAATTGGGATTGAGCCGCGCAACTACTGTAGTATAGTGTATAATTGATCCTATTTACAGACTAATACAGGGGTTCCCAACTTTTTTGAATTGCCGCACCCTAGAGTATCAATATTACTTTCACAGCACCCCTAGGCCAAAAGTTTTCTTATTGAGAAATTAAGTAAAATTAAGTAAATTGTGTTTAAATGTCATGCTTGGGGTCAGATATGTGGTGAGGGACATGATTTGCTTCTGTTTGTCCGCATATTGTAGGATTAGAAGCCACAATTGTGGTTTTACCTATTAAATTGACCATAAATAATTTGAATTGTTCCTGGACCACCAACGCAAGGCACCCCATGCACTGAAAAGGGGTGGGGCTTCATCACAAGGGGGCATGGCCTCATGTGGATGATGCTCCCACAGGCCACACCTCCCTCTGTTTTCATTATGGGGGCATGGCCACTGCTGTGAGAGCTGCTGGCCATGCCTCCAGCCCCTGTCTCCGTGAAGAGCAGCAAGTGACAGGGGAAACACCCAACTGCCCCCACAATGGGACACTGCTGCCTGCGATGGAACACAAAATCGTGACTGTCCTGTGAAAATTTAGACAGTTGGAAGGTATGCTACAAGGGATAGATGGATTAATCAGCGCACCTGTAGCCCCCAGAGACATTGAGGGGTAATTTTCAGTCGTAACGCAACTGACTTAGACACCTAAATACAAACCGATTCAGGTTTGTCAGTAAAGCAAAAAAGTGAGTAACTGGGAAATACCATGCTGGGGGGGGGGTGTGTGTGTTTGGGCAGATGTAACACGCGCAGGTCAGGTGAAGCAGGTAGATGGAGGGATAGGTGAAGCAGGTAGATGGAGGAACAGGTGAAGCAGGTAGATTGATGGATAGGTGATGCATGTACCTGGAGGGACAGGTGAATCAGGTAGCTGGAGGGACAGGTGACGCAGGTAGCTGGAGGGACAGGTGACGCAGGTAGATAGAGGGACAGGTGACGCAGTTAGCTGGAGGGACCGGTGAAGCAGGTAGCTGGAGGGATAGGTGAAGCTGGTAGCTGGAGGGATAGGTGAAGCAGGTAGCTGGTAGAGTCAGATGTATGCAGGTAGCTGGAGGGACAGGTGACGCAGGTAGATAGAGGGACAGGTGACACAGTTAGCTGGAGGGACAGGTGAAGCAGGTAGATGGAGGGACAATTCAAGCAGGTAGCTGGAGGGACAGGTGACGCAGGTAGATAGAGTGACAGGTGACGCAGTTAGCTGGAGGGACAGGTGAAGCAGGTAGCTGGAGGGATAGGTGAAGCAGGTAGCTGGAGGGATTGGTGAAGAAGGTAGCTGGTAGAGTCAGATGTATGCAGGTAGCTGGAGGGACAGGTGACGCAGGTAGATAGAGGGACAGGTGACACAGTTAGCTGGAGGGACAGGTGAAGCAGGAAGATGGAGGGACAGGTGAAGCAGGTAGCTGGAGGGATAGGTGAAGCAGGTAGCTGGAGGGATAGGTTATGCAGGTAGCTGGAAGGATAGGTGAAGCAGGTAGCTGGAGGGACAGGTGAAGCAGGTATCTGGTAGAGTCAGATGAAGCAGGTAGCTGGAGGGACAGGTAACGCAGGTAGATAGAGGGACAGGTGACACAGTTAGCTGGAGGGACAGGTGAAGCAGGTAGATGGAGGGACAGGTGAAGCAGGTAGATGGAGGGACAGGTGAAGCATGTTGACATGTGAAGCAGGTAGCTGTACGGACAGGTGAGGCAGGTAGCTGGAGAGACAAATCAAGCAGGTAGCTGGAGGGACAAGTGAAGCAGGTTCACAGTTAAGGCAGCAGGGACAGGTGAAGCAGGTAGCTGGATGGACAGTTGTAGCAGGCAGCTGGAGGGACAGTTGAAGCAGGTAGTTGGAGAGTCAGGGGAAGCAGGTAGCTGAAGAGTCCGGTGAAGCAGGTAGCTGGAGGGACAGGTGAAGCAGGAGGTGGAGGGACAGGTGAAGCAGGTAGCTGGAGGTATAGGTGAAGCAGGTAGCTGGAGGGATAGGTGAAGCAGGTAGCTGGAGGGACAGGTGAAGCAGGTAGCTGGAGGAACAGGTGAAGCAGGTAGCTGGAGGGACAAATGAAGCAGGTAGCTGGAGGGACAGGTGAAGCAGGTAGCTGGAGGGACAGATGAAGCAGGTAGCTGGAGGGACAGGTGAAGCAGGTAACTGGAGAGCCAGGTGAAGCAGGTAGCTGGAGGGACAGGTGAAGCAGGTAAATGGGGGACAGGTGAAGCAGGTAGCTGGTAGAGTCAGGTGAAGCAGGTAACTGGAGAGACAGATGAAGCAGGTAGCTGGAGGGATAGGTGAAGCAGGTAGATGGAGGGATAGGTGAAGCAAGTTGACATGTGAAGCAGGTAGCTGTAGGGACAGGTGAGGCAGGTAGCTGGAGAAACAAGTCAAGCAGGTAGCTGGAGGGATAGGTGAAGCAGGTTGACAGATGAGGAAGCAGGGATAGGTGAAGCAGGTAGCTGGATGGACAGTTGAAGCAGGTAGCTGGAGGCACAGTTGAAGCAGGTAGCTGGAGGGACAGGTGAAGCAGGTAGCTGGAGGCACAGTTGAAGCAGGTAGCTGAAGAGTCCAGTGAAACAGGTAGGTGGAGTGACAGATGAAGCAGGTAGCTGGAGGGACAGGAGAAGCAGGTAGCTGGAGGGATAGGTGAAGCAGGTAGCTGGAGAGACAGGTGAAGCAGGTAACTGGAGGGACAGGTGAAGTAGGTAGCTGTAGAGTTAGGTGAAGCAGGTAGCTGGAGGGACAGGTGAAGCAGGTAGTTGGAGGGACAGGTGAAGCAGGTAGCTGGAGAAATAGGTGAAGCAGGTAGCTGGAGAGCCAGGTGAAGCAGGTAGCTGGAGGGACAGGTGAAGTAGGTAGATGGGGGACAGGTGAAGCAGGTAGCTGGAGAGTCAGGTGAAGCAGGTAGCTGGAGGGACAGGTGAAGCAGGTAGCTGGAGGGACAGGTGAAGCAGGTAGCTGGAGGGACAGGTGAAGCAGGTAGCTGGAGAGTCAGGTGAAGCAGGTAGCTGGAGGGACAGGTGAAGCAGGTAGCTGGAGGGACAGGTGAAGCAGGTAGCTGGAGGGATAGGTGAAGCAGGTAACTGGGGGAGAGGTGAAGCAGGTTGACAGGTAAGGCAGGAGGGACAGGTGAAGCAGGTAGCTGGAGGGACAGGTGAAGCAGGTAGCTGGAGGGACAGGTGAAGCAGGTAGCTGGAGGGACAGGTGAAGCAGGTAGCTGGAGGGACAGGTGAAGCAGGTAGCTGGAGGGACAGGTGAAGCAGGTAGCTGGAGGGACAGGTGAAGCAGGTAGCTGGAGAGTCAGCTGAAGCAGGTAGCTGGAGGGACAGGTGAAGTAGGTAGCTGGAGGGACAGGTGAAGTAGGTAGCTGGAGGGACAGGTGAAGCAGGTAGCTGGAGGAATAGGTGAAGCAGGTAACTGGGGGAGAGGTGAAGCAGGTTGACACGTAAGGTAGGACGGACAGGTGAAGCAGGGATCTTAAATGACAAGCACACCTAGACAAAAGGGCAATAATAAAGTAATGTAAGTTCTGTAATTGTTCACTCCAGCACTTACCAGTGGTTCCTAAACTGCATGCGCAGCACACTGGGGTGACTCAGGACATTTGCAGGGGTGCTCTGGGGATTGGTGGTCCAGGACCAATTTAAATAGTTTATCATCAATATACTAGGCAAAAGCAGAGCTGATGGCTTCCAATCATAACTCATGATGACAAACAGAACAAATAATTACACCTGAAGCTGTATACACAAGATGTGACATCAGTACAATATACTTAATATAATATTCATTTCTAAATTTGTCAATAATAACCTGTGACCCCAGGCGCTGCAAAAGAGAAGTCTGATACTGTCAGGCGCCACGATCAAATACAAGTCTGGGAGCCACTGTATTCACTATGTAATATTGCAGAGCGCAATGTATCTCATATAATAAGGGGGATACTGAGAACTGAGAGTGATAAAATAGGGGGGATACTGAGCACTGGGAGTGATATAATAGGGGGGATACTGAGCACTGGGAGTGATATAATAGGGGGGATACTGAGCACTGGGAGTGATATAATAGGGGGGATACTGAGCACTGGGAGTGATATAAAAGGGGGGATACTGAGCACTGGGAGTGATATAATAGGGGGGATACTGAGCACTGGGAGTGATATAATAGGGGGATACTGAGCACTGGGAGTGATATAATAGGGGGATACTGAGCACTGGGAGTGATATAATGGGGGGGGGGGTTATGAGCACTGGGAGTGATATAATGGGAGGGTTAGGAGCACAGGGAGTGATATAATAGGGGGATACTGAGCACTGGGAGTGATATAATGGGGGGGGGGGGGTTATGAGCACTGGGAGTGATATAATGGGAGGGTTAGGAGCACAGGGAGTAATATAATAGGGGGGATACTGAGCACTGGGAGTGATATAATAGGGGGATACTGAGCACTGGGAGTGATATAATAGGGGGGATACTGAGCACTGGGAGTGATATAATGGGAGGGTTAGGAGCACAGGGAGTAATATAATAGGGGGGATACTGAGCACTGGGAGTGATATAATAGGGGGATACTGAGCACTGGGAGTGATATAATAGGGGGGATACTGAGCACTGGGAGTGATATAATAGGGGGATACTGAGCACTGGGAGTGATATAATAGGGGGGATACCGAGCACTGGGAGTGATAGGGGGATACTGAGCACTGGGAGTGATATAATAGGGGGATACTGAGCACTGGGAGTGATATAATAGGGGGGATACCGAGCACTGGGAGTGATAGGGGGATACTGAGCACTGGGAGTGATATAATAGGGGGATACTGAGCACTGGGAGTGATATAATAGGGGGGATACTGAGCACTGGGAGTGATATAATAGGGGGATACTGAGCACTGGGAGTGATATAATAGGGGGGATACCGAGCACTGGGAGTGATAGGGGGATACTGAGCACTGGGAGTGATATAATAGGGGGATACTGAGCACTGGGAGTGATATAATAGGGGGGATACTGAGCACTGGGAGTGATATAATAGGGGGGATACTGAGCACTGGGTGTGATATAATGGGAGGGTTAGGAGCACTGGGAGTGATATAATAGGGGGGATACTGAGCACTGGGAGTGATATAATAGGGGGGATACTGAGCACTGGGAGTGATATAATAGGGGGGATACTGAGCACTGGGAGTGATATAAAAGGGGGGATACTGAGCACTGGGAGTGATATAATAGGGGGGATACTGAGCACTGGGAGTGATATAATAGGGGGATACTGAGCACTGGGAGTGATATAATAGGGGGATACTGAGCACTGGGAGTGATATAATGGGGGGGGGGGTTATGAGCACTGGGAGTGATATAATGGGAGGGTTAGGAGCACAGGGAGTAATATAATAGGGGGGATACTGAGCACTGGGAGTGATATAATAGGGGGATACTGAGCACTGGGAGTGATATAATAGGGGGATACTGAGCACTGGGAGTGATATAATGGGGGGGGGGGGGGTTATGAGCACTGGGAGTGATATAATGGGAGGGTTAGGAGCACAGGGAGTGATATAATAGGGGGATACTGAGCACTGGGAGTGATATAATAGGGGGATACTGAGCACTGGGAGTGATATAATGGGGGGGGGGGGGGTTATGAGCACTGGGAGTGATATAATGGGAGGGTTAGGAGCACAGGGAGTGATATAATAGGGGGATACTGAGCACTGGGAGTGATATAATGGGGGGGGGGGTTATGAGCACTGGGAGTGATATAATGGGAGGGTTAGGAGCACTGGGAGTGATATAATAGGGGGGATACTGAGCACTGGGAGTGATATAATAGGGGGATACTGAGCACTGGGAGTGATATAATGGGAGGGTTAGGAGCACTGGGAGTGATATAATAGGGGGGATACTGAGCACTGGGAGTGATATAATAGGGGGGATACTGAGCACTGGGAGTGATATAATAGGGGGGATACTGAGCACTGGGAGTGATATAATAGGGGGATACTGAGCACTGGGAGTGATATAATAGGGGGGATACTGAGCACTGGGAGTGATATAATAGGGGGGATACTGAGCACTGGGAGTGATATAATAGGGGGGATACTGAGCACTGGGAGTGATATAATAGGGGGGATACTGAGCACTGGGAGTGATATATAAAGGGAGGGTAAGGAGCACTGGGAGTGATATAATGGGAGGGCTATGAGCACTGGGAGTGATATAATGGGAGGGCTATGAGGTACGAGCACTGGGATACAACATGCACATAGGGAGGGACTGGGCAGGAAGGGGGCACGTGACGCGGGCGGGGCTAGGGGCGGGGTAGGAAGTGAGGACACGCCCATCAGCTGTTGCCAGTAGCAGAGAGAACCGGGAAGGAACCGAAGAGTCTACTGCACCGAGCGGCGGGACAGCAGGTACCGGGGACACCGGGGGCTCCCACCGTCCTATCTCTCACACATACACTGGGGAATTCTGCTGTGCCCGCGTCCTGTGATACCTCCCACTGTGCTACTGCTGTGTGAGTGTGTAAGTTACACTGTGTATGTATGTGTATACTGTACTGTATGTATGTATACTGTATGTGTATACTGTACTATGTGTATGTATACTGTGTATATATGTATGTGTATACTGTACTATGTGTATGTGTACTGTGTGTATGTGTATACTGTACTATGTGTATGTGTACTGTGTGTATGTGTATACTGTACTATGTGTATGTATAATGTGTGTATGTGTATACTGTACTATGTGTATGTGTATACTATACTGTGTGTATGTATACTGTACTATGTGTATGTATAATGTATGTGTATACTGTACTATGTGTATACTATACTGTGTGTATGTGTATACTGTAATATGTGTGTGTATGTATACTGTGTGTAATATGTATGTGTATACTGTACAACTTGTGAGATGCATATTACATAAGTACAGTACACACAAACATATTCACACACATCTAAATGCACACATCACACACTGTACAGTATACACATACATACACAATGTATATACTGTACTCTGTGTATATATATGTGTTTAGTGTGATGTGTGTACTGTACTCCTGTAATATGCATGTTGTCCGGGGTGCCAGCTCTCACTGTGATCCTATGCTGCCGCTGGGGTGGTGTATACGGTGCCCACACACACTACGTTTTGTGCTAGATTGCTTCCCATCTAGCGATACACTACACAGGGTGCGATTGGAACCAGATGCCAGTATGGGCTGCACATACCTTTATGACTTGTGATATGCGATGCACAGGAGCCAAAAGAATCATCTCAAGTGTAATATAATGGTACTCAGATAATAGAGAGACGGTTCTCGCCCTGAGGAACATGAGGGATCACTGACACGCTAGCTGTGTAATTGTCACTTTATGTTACCCGAGTGTCGCCGTTACCTGTGGTGATGTTGGGTTTCACTCACACAGGGCACCGGGAGCAGTTACATTTGTTTGCAGTGAGTGCCACAGTTATATTGAGATATGTGTGGGAGTATCCGGGGGTAATGCTGGGGTGAGATGTGGCCCCAGAGCGCAGGGTGTAGGAATATCCGGGGAATAATGCTGGGGTGAGATGTGGCCCCCGAGGGCAGGGTGTAGGAATATCCAGGGAATAATGCTGGGGTGAGGTGTGGCCCCAGAGCGCAGGGTGTGGGAGTATCCGGGGGTAATGCTGGGGTGAGGTGTGGCCCTGGAGCGCAGGGTGTAGGAATATCCGGGGAATAATGCTGGGGTGAGGTGTGGCCCCGGAGCGCAGGGTGTAGGAATATCCGGGGAATAATGCTGGGGTGAGGTGTGGCCCTGGAGTGCAGGGTGTAGGAATATCCGGGGGTAATGCTGGGGTGAGGTGTGGCCCTGGAGTGCAGGGTGTAGGAATATCCGGGGAATAATGCTGGGGTGAGGTGTGGCCCCGGAGCGCAGGGTGTAGGAATATCCGGGGAATAATGCTGGGGTGAGGTGTGGCCCTGGAGCGCAGGGTGTAGGAATATCCGGGGAATAATACTGGGGTGAGGTGTGGCCCTGGAGCGCAGGGTGTAGGAATATCCGGGGGTAATGCTGGGGTGAGATGTGGCCCTGGAGTGCAGGGTGTAGGAATATCCGGGGGTAATGCTGGGGTGAGGTGTGGCCCTGGAGTGCAGGGTGTAGGAATATCCGGGGGTAATGCTGGGGTGAGGTGTGGCCCTGGAGCGCAGGGTGTAGGAATATCCGGGGGTAATGCTGGGGTGAGGTGTGGCCCTGGAGTGCAGGGTGTAGGAATATCCGGGGAATAATGCTGGGGTGAGGTGTGGCCCCGGAGCGCAGGGTGTAGGAATATCCGGGGAATAATGCTGGGGTGAGGTGTGGCCCTGGAGCGCAGGGTGTAGGAATATCCGGGGAATAATACTGGGGTGAGGTGTGGCCCTGGAGCGCAGGGTGTAGGAATATCCGGGGGTAATGCTGGGGTGAGATGTGGCCCTGGAGCGCAGGGTGTAGGAATATCCGGGGAATAATGCTGGGGTGAGGTGTGGCCCCAGAGCGCAGGGTGTAGGAATATCCGGGGAATAATTCTGGGGTGAGGTGTGGCCCTGGAGCGCAGGGTGTAGGAATATCCGGGGGTAATGCTGGGGTGAGGTATGGCCCTGGAGCGCAGGGTGTAGGAATATCCGGGGAATAATGCTGGGGTGAGAGAAGATGTGGCCCCTGAACGCAGGGTGTTGAGTATCCGGGGGGGGGGGGATGCCGGGATGAGATGTTGTGGTACTGGTTGGCGGACAGTGCAGTATAATGTCCTGTATCCTGCGCTGTGTGTGGTGTATCCATTAAGCACACATGATGGGGGGGGGGGCAGCTATTGTGCTGTGTGTGCCTCATGTTTCAGTATTGTTACTGTGGACAGTCCGGCTGTGTATACATGTGCGCTATGCTGCAATTAACCCCTTACACGTGAATGGCTACTCTCCCCTCTAGCAGAATGTTATATGATATAATGACGTGTGATTCTGTAGCCGAGGCGCATCCCCTCCTGTGTGGGCTTAGTGTGTCTGTGTCTGTTACATCTGAGGGGCTCATACACTTTGTCTCTGCAGAGATTCCCCGGGAAGGAGCCACCCCACTATGTGTATACCCGGAGACTTCTGCGTGGCCTGTGGACTCCTTGATGCCTGGCCCCTATAGCGAAGGATGGTAATATGAACGGTGTGAGGAAGAAGAGGACTCCGAGGGGCGCGGGTGACATTGATGATGGCCTCTGCTGCTGCGAATACATAAACCAGAAGGGGGAGAAGAGCCACCTGGCAGCCTGCCTGTGTGATTGTGAGGATGTGGACGAGGCCTGTGACAGGTGAGTCCCCGGGAGCTCCGTGTAGTGCATTATAGGTGCGGTGCTGCCACTTTGTGTTATCGTTCTGTTTTCTGTCTACAGATGGATCACCTGTAGAACGCTGCAACCAGAGGTCTTGGCCAGAGTCCTCGAGACCGCTTCTGACCGCTGCCGCGTGCCGTGGATTCGCGGTGCCAAGAAGCTGGATGTCACCATTTTACCGCCACTGATCCTGCTACCTGTCTCGTTGTATGTGGCCGCCGTCCACGTGGTCCTGACTGTGGTCACTCTCAGCTCCCTGCCGCTGCTGGTGATCTGGTATTACAGGCTGACGCACAGGCGCAAGGGAAAGACCCTCCTCTTCCTCAGCCTCGCCCTCTTCTCCCTGGGGTACATGTACCATAACTTTGTGCGGGAGGTCTTTCTGAAGGGTCACATAGGATGGGGGCATTTAACCACCGTCACCAGTGGCCTCCTGCTTACTCTTCTGTGTCTGGTGAAGGCCAAAAAGGATCCGGGCTACCTCAGCAAAAGCACAAATACCCCCAGGGTGAAGTCTGGGGGTGATTTTGGAAATAACGTGTGGGCGAGTCAGGAGAATGAGTCTCCTGGTGTCCAGGGGGAGAAAGATCACCTCCTCATCGAGAAGAACTGGTGCAAGGTGTGCCACTTGGTGAGACGTCCACGGAGCGGCCATTGCAGAATCTGCGGGAGCTGCGTCCAGCGGCTGGACCATCACTGTGTGTGGTAAGTGGGGGGCAGGAGGGTGAACTACCGCTAGGGCGGGGAGAGGCCCGTTAGCGCCTCGGTCTACGGGAGACACATTGTCACTGCAATAACGAGGTTAATTGTTACATTGGGTTTTGTAGGATTAACAATTGCATCGGAGCTCGGAACCACAAGTTCTTCATCCTCCTCCTTCTGGTTTTCCTATTCACGTCCATATACGGGATAATACTGACACTTAGAACCCTCTGCCGGAGCCAAAATCTCCTCAGTGCCTTATTCTACTGCCCAGGAGTCTACGCCAACTACAGGTAACGCGGTGTGTAGCTGCACGGTGGCGGGTCACAGGCTAGGGCGCGAGTGTTGTAGTGCTGAGTGTGTGCAGTGGGTAAGAGCTCCAGGTTCACCACTTTTTGTGCACGTCGGCCTTTAGTCCTAAGTGTTGTATTTGTAGAATAGACGCTGAGCTAATGCTGTAACCAGATATTAGAGTATTAGTCCAGGTAATCTTCTGCCGCGATGACTAATGCTCACCTGTCCAATTGCCCAGCACATCGTTTGCCTTCACCTGCGTGTGGTACTGCGCCATCGTCACGGCCGGAATGGGCTATATCCTGCTGGTCCAGCTCTGTAACATCAGCTACAACGTCACAGAGCGGGAGGCTCGCATCGCCCTGCGGGAGAAGACCGGCCGCTGGATCTTTGGCGGTCTGATTGTGGATACGGGGACCTATAACCAGGGGTTGCTCCACAACTGGCTTCACTTCCTGTCCCTGGACAGTCCGAGTGGGGAAGACAATGTGTCGGACATAGTGTGAACACGCCTCCCGAGCTCTTCGGTGCCTTACCTGTCGGCCAGGTGTGCGGGACAGCGCCTTACATCTGGAAGCGCCACACGTTCTGGGTTAAGACTTTTATACATTGTGTTTATATTTGCAGACATTACAGGAATTCAGGTCCCTGATTGTTTCACCTTCCAATCATTTCTATAGATCATCTGACCATTGCATTGTTGACCTATTATACAACACTCCTATAGATCTCACCTAGGGCATTAGCAGCTGTGAATTTCTGGTGCCGCCAGTGGCGTAGCGCCAATTTTTGCTATTGTTACATCACTGGGTGCAGCATTCTATTACTCCATCATCTCCCCTGCCGCCAGTTGTATGTCATTAGTATTTCAGCATTCCAGTATCTTCTAATTAACGTGTAGAATGTTGTAGGTGATTAGGGGATGATGATTGGTATAACACTGCCACAGGTACTGTCATTGTATCATTACTATAAAGGGGTTGTGCCCTTCTGACCAGAACATTGTCCTTTATTCAGATATGACCGCAGTACAAATTTGTTTGGAAAATGGGAAAAACCATGTGCACTGCAGGTGGGGCAGATGTAACATGTATAGAAAGAGTTAGATTTGTGTGAGTTATTTTGTTTCTGTGCAGGGTAAATACTGGCTGCATATTTTTGCAATTTAGATTTCAGTTTCAACACACCCCATCCAAATTTAACTCTCTCTGCACAAGTTACATCTGCCCCACCTGCAGTGCACATGGTTTTGCCCATTTTCCAAACAAATTTGTACTGCGATCAGATCTGAATAAGGGCCATTGTGTAATATAGCTACACACACATACACAGTAGGAGTCGCTCCACTTTTATACCCCCTGAAAATCTGGCACCAATTCTCACCTCATTTTCAATGGTCCTCAGCACCCATCCCCAGAGTGTCCAGGAAGGGTCACAGACCCCACATTACAGGATGGAAGTAAAAGAAGGAATCCCAGCGGACGATTTGAATGATTATGTAATAATAATTCTGTTGCCTTTTTAGGGGAAAAAGAAAGTGTGTAATTATTTTTTACATTTACAACGTATCTACTTGTAATCTGGGAGGGTTACCCTGCCCTGTAATAGGAATCCCCCCTCCCCCACCACACACCCTGTCCAGCAATATTCACTGTTCTGCACTTTATATAAAACATTGCTGGATTGTAGTAGTTGCTAAATCTCTTTATTTTTTTTAATCACTCCAAGTGTTAAGGATAACCATGCTTGAGCAGAGGTGACTTCAGTACCTCAGTCAGCGCAGCAATGAATAAGCTCCTGACACTATTTCCAACAGGGGAAATAGTGATTGGGCAATAAGCGATATGGAAAGGGAGGAGCTGTATGTAACTGGACAGAAGTTGGCCAATCAGAGTTGTGCTTTTTTTAAAAAGAACAAAAGGAATGTTGTACTCTGTATTGTAATTGTGTCTTCTGTACAAATCCCCCTCCTACACATGTGATTCTGTACGGGTGCCAGATGACTGCCCGACAGTCAGAATTCCGACGGTCAGTACTCCGACATCGGAATTACGGCTGTTTAGATGCCCTACAGTCGGGATCCTGACTGACGGGCTATTCTCCCTTGTGGGGTTCCACGACCCCCATAGAGGGAGAATAGAAGAGAGTAGTGAGCCACCGAGTCCGCAAGGGGCTTCTTTGTGCTCGCCCCTTTGGCGGAGCACTGGCAGTCGGGATTCCGTTGTTGGGATACTGACCGTCGGGATCCCGAATGTTGGACCGCCATACCACACCTCTCCTGTACAGACTGGTTACCTATTCAGCAGCTGTGTAATAAAGAGGATAAAACTAGGAATATGTTTGATGGAACATTCTGTAGTATTGCTCTTATAGGAAATGCATGTATGTCGGGCGGTGTGTCAGATATGGTCTCCGGACGCCCCACTTCCTCCTGCTCTCCCCTCCGAGGTTCTGGCTGTAGTCTCTGACCGGGTTACAGTGGAGCAGCACTTATTTCAACCTTTTTATGTGTCAACCATTATTATTATTATAATTTTATTTATAAGGAGCCACAAGTGGTACACAGCGCTGTACATATAGAACACATTATAACAGTACAGGGTAAACAGAACAGAGCACAATTAACAGCACAAATCTTAGTACACAATACAGCTGAGATATAAGGAAGTGAGGGGCAGATGTATGAAGTAGTGATATGGGAAGAGAAGTGATAAAGTGCCTGGTACTTTATCACTGGCCAATTAGCTCCTGACTGTTAAGTTACAGGCTAAGTTTAAAAAGGGACAGTCAGGAGCTGATTGGCAGGTGATAAATTACAAGTCAATTTATCACTTCTCCTTTATCACTGCTTCATAAATCTACCCCTGAAGTGAGAAGAGATGCAGGTATAGATCGTGGGTGAGTAAGAAAGCTGTAGTTGAAATGCAAGAAGGGTGCTGTGAGAACAGGAGGGAAGAGGGCCCTGCTCTAAGGAGCTTACAATCTAGTAGGAGGGGGAGACAGACAGGTGACATGAGGTGCAGGTAAGACCTGAGGCAAGAAGTAAGCATGGCAGCGATGGGCAGGACATGAGGCAGCAGGTAGAGAGAGTAGACAAAGTAGTCATCTCCCTCCTATCCTCCTCTCCCCCCTCCATGACATAACATGTTGAACTTGTGTCAACCTTTTGTCGCTTTCGACCTGTAAACTGGAGCGTGTGCATCCTGTGTATCAAACCAAGCACACTGATAGGGGGTTACAGGTACAGCTCTGTGCAGAGCGCACCGTGGAGGCAGAGCCGAGGACTGAGCAGGTCAAACCAGCTTCTCTTAATACAAAGTGCAAGCTGTCAGTACAATATATAACATAACAATAGCCTAAGAAGTGCATACCTAACCCTGCATGTAACTGATAGTCCATAACATGACCTCTCCGGACATCTACCTGTGTGCCTGTCACTATGATGTGCCACAGCTTACAGAACAGACTGCGGAGAGGAGACAGCTGACCCACCGGTAATATCATGGGATAGGATTTCCTTCTATATATATAATAAGATGAGCTCCAGTTACTGCACAGGATCCGCAGCTGCCACGTTCTCCTGTGTAACCTCCGGTTGGATACGCTCCATAGCAGACCATTACGATGATACTGATATGTCTGCACTTCCTGTGTATTCTGTATGTAATAGCAGCTATAGTGTGTACATGCAGTACTGTATAATCCACATATTATTATAGTGTGTACACACAGTACTGTATAAGCCATACCGTATTATAGTGTGTACATGCAGTACTGTATAAGCCATACCGTATTATAGTGTGTATATGCAGTACTGTATAAGCCATATATTATTATAGTGTGTATATGCAGTACTGTATCTGCCATATATTATTATAGTGTGTGTATATGCAGTACTGTATAAGCCATATATTATTATAGTGTGTATATGCAGTGCTGTATAAGCCATATATTATTATAGTGTGTACACGCAGTACTGTATAAGCCATATCTTATTATAGTGTGTACACGCAGTACTCTATATGCCATATATTATTATAGTGTGTGTATGCAGTACTGTATAAGCCATATATTATTATAGTGTGTATATGCAGTACTGTATAAGCCATATATTATTATAGTGTGTATATGCAGTGCTGTATAAGCCATATATTATTATAGTGTGTACACGCAGTGCTGTATAAGCCATATATTATTATAGTGTGTATATGCAATGCTGTATAAGCCATATATTATTACAGTGTGTACACGCAGTGCTGTATAAGCCATATATTAGAATTGACGGCAGATAAGAACCACTTGGCCCATCTAGTCTGCCCCTTTTTTTAAACATGTTACCTCAAACCATATTTGATCCTTATTTTTTTGTAAGGATATCAATATCAATTAAATTGTACTACTGTATTTGCGTCTACCACCTCTGTTGGGAGGCTATTCCACATATCTACTACTCTTTCTGTGAAAAAATTCTTCCTCACATTTCCCCTGAATCTTCCTCCCTCCAGTTTTAGTGCATGTCCTCGTGTTCTGTTGCTCCTCTTCCTGTGAAGAATGTCTCCCACCTGTACCTTGTTAAAGCCCTTAATATATTTGAAAGTTTTCTATTATAGTGTGTACACGCAGTACTGTATAAGCCATATATTATTATAGTGTTTATACGCAGTGCTGTATAATCCATATATTATTAGTGTGTACACGCAGTGCTGTATAAGCCATATATTATTATAGTGTGTACACGCAGTACTGTATAAGCCATATATTATTATAGTGTGTATATGCAGTGCTGTATAAGCCATATATTATTATAGTGTGTACATGCAGTACTGTATAAGCCATATATTATTATAGTGTGTATATGCAGTGCTGTATAAGCCATATATTATTATAGTGTGTACACGCAGTACTGTATAAGCCATACCTTATTATAATGTACACGCAGTGCTGTATATGCCATATATTATTATAGTGTGTGTATATGCAGTACTGTATAAGCCATATATTACTATAGTGTGTATATGCAGTGCTGTATAAGCCATATATTATTATAGTGTGTACACGCAGTACTGTATAAACCATATATTATTATAGTGTTTATACGCAGTGCTGTATAATCCATATATTATTATAGTGTGTACACGCAGTACTGTATAAGCCATATATTATTATAGTGTGTATATGCAGTGCTGTATAAGCCATATATTATTATAGTGTGTACACGCAGTACTGTATAAGCCATATATTATTATAGTGTGTACACGCAGTACTGTATAAGCCATATATTATTATAGTGTGTATATGCAGTGCTGTATAAGCCATATATTATAGTGTGTACACGCAGTGCTGTATCTGCCATATATTATTATAGTGTGTGTATATGCAGTACTGTATAAGCCATATATTATTATAGTGTGTACACGCAGTACTGTATATGCCATATATTATTATAGTGTTTATACGCAGTACTGTATATGCCATATATTAATATAGTGTGTACACGCAGTACTGTATATGCCATATATTATAACAGTGTGTATACGCAGTGCTGTATATGCCATATATTATTAGTGTGTAAATGCAGTGCTGTATAAGCCATATATTAATATAGTGTGTACACGCAGTACTCTATATGCCATATATTATAATAGTGTGTATATGCAGTGCTGTATAAGCCATATATTATTATAGTGTGTACACGCAGTGCTGTATATGCCATATATTATTATAGTGTGTACACGCAGTGCTGTATATGCCATATATTATTATAGTGTGTACACGCAGTGCTGTATATGCCATATATTATTCCACGCAGTACTGTATATGCCATACATTAATATAGTGTTTGGTGTCCGATTCCTCAGACACATCTAGTGGCGGTGTCCTTCTATAAAGACAGCCTTTATTCTAGCTCCACAAGCCCCCGCAGGCATGCACATAGATTCTGTAGGGACCCCAGGCATCCCCGATGCACCACACCCAGGGATGATGCTGCAAGAAGTGATAACTGCAGAAGGGGACAAGGTTGCCCAAAGCTGCTCCATTATTCTAATCGTCACTGATACCTGATCACACTGCACAATGGGCCTAAATTTAGCATGGATCGCTAATCAGCGACGTCGTAACCCTCCGATTGTTGAACCACTGGCCTTGTTACTGTAATTAGCAGCAAAACCCCTGATTGCTAAGTAGGTGCAGTTTGATTGAAGGTTTCTGGTCGTTTTCTGATGTCAGCACTGACCGTATTCAGCCTCAACTGCAGGTTAATGGCAGCCTCAGACCTACTCATGTGTGCACTGACGGCAGCGCCTGGATCTGCACGTACATTTGTAAATTTGTGATGGTGGGTTCTTTCTCAGTCTAGGTGGAGGTTTACTCAGCCATTTCTCAGATTAGCAATCCATTCTGAATTAGGCCCAATATTGTACAGACTGTATAATCTCCAGGATGGTCACCTCCGTGTATGCAGCTACCTGTAAGGCTGTGGGAGCTGGACCGTGTTACACTGGTATCACACTGACACTTAGCACTGTACCTGTCTTTGTCAAACTGATTAAATGTGAGTACTCTCATCCCTGATCCGTTCATTTGCTGCACTGAACCCTCAATGTTTTCTACTGGTCTTGGGTATGTATGTTACTATTCCCATCGCTGCCTTTGCGGCAATAATACCAGTGCAGGCATCATTATATATTACTGCCAAGCACCTGCCTCAGGAGGCCCCCACTCGTGTGTGATACAGGAGCTGGGCTCAGTAACAGACATCCCCCCTTCCCATGTACAAGTCATAATCAGGTCATGGATTCAGTACTGAGCCCTATCTCATATAGGAAGATACCAAGAACATGGGCCCTTATTCAGATCTGCTTGCAGTACAAATTTGTTCTCAAAAAGGGCAAAACCATGTGCACTGCAGGGGAGGCAGATGTAACATGTGCAGAGAGAGTTAGATTTGGGCGGGGTGTGTTGAAACTGAAATCTAAAATGCAGTGTAAAAATGATGCAGCCAGTATTTACCCTTCACAGAAACAAAATAACTCACACAAATCTAACTCTCTATATATGTTACATCTGCCCCACCTGCAGTGCACATGGTTTTGCCCATTTTGAGAACAAATTTGTACTGCATCTGAATAAGGGCCATAGTCAGGCTATATAAAGTTATCAGTACTGAGCCCTATTTCATGTAGGAAGATACCATGAACATAGTCAGGCTGTACAACGTTATCAGTCCTGAGCCCTGTCTCATGTAGGAAGATACCGGGAACGTAGTCAGGCTGTACAACGTTATCAGTCCTGAGCCCTGTCTCATGTAGTAAGATACTGGGAACGTAGTCAGGCTGGATAACATCAGTCCTGAGCCCTGTCTCATGTAGGAAGATACCGGGAACGTAGTCAGGCTGGGATAACGCTATCAGTCCTGAGCCCTATCTCATGTAGGAAGATACAGGGAACCTAGTCAGGCTGTATAACAATATCAGTACTGAGCCATATCTCATGTAGGAAGATACCGGGAACATAGGCTGGGATAACACTATCAGTACTGAGCCCTATCTCATGTAGGAAGATACCGGGAACATAGGCTGGGATAACATCAGTACTGAGCCCTGTCTCATGTAGGAAGATACCGGGAAAGTAGTCAGGCTGGATAACGTTATCAGTACTGAGCCCTTTCTCATGTAGGAAGATACCGGGAATATAGTCAGGCTGGATAACATCAGTACTGAGCCCTGTCTCATGTAGGAAGATACCAGGAATGTAGTCAGGCTGGGATAACGTTATCAGTAATGAGCCGTATCTCATATAGGATGATACCGGGAATATAGTTAGGATGGGATAACGTTATCAGTAATGAGCCGTATCTCATATAGGATGATACCGGGAATATAGTTAGGATGGGATAACGTTATCAGTAATGAGCCGTATCTCATATAGGATGATACCGGGAATACAGTTAGGATGGGATAACGTTATCAGTCCTGAGCCCTATCTCATATATTATATACCTTGCATGTGGCAGCTGTGGACACTGAGCTTTACAGGGAGGGAGACTTGCCCACATGTGGCCATGGAACAGCAGGACTTTGGAAGAACTACTCTTCATGGAAACCCTAGGAGCAGAGCCAGAGCAAATCTCTGGTGTACACTTCCCCGGACAATAAAGTGCCTGGGGCATCTCTGTAATATACAGGACTGGGAACCATCATGATGACAGCTGTGTAACTGGGATTTCTAATGACATAAACAGTCTTTATTTCCACACCACAAGCATACGCTAGGGAGATCCGGGTCTCTGCATATGGAGGAAAAAACCATGTCCCGGGCTTGGTATTCTAGCGTCCATTAGGGCTTTACGGTCACCGTGTCCTTTGGGTGTCACCCATCCTCCCTGATCGTCAGCTCTCCGTTCCCAGCCGGAAGTCGGGGAGAATTTCCGCCACTCTCTGTCGGAGCAGCTGACGTCTCTCCTCCTTCAGCCTCAGTTCTCGCATATATGTCGGGAAGTGTCTCCAGGTCCTAAGCGCTGTCAGGAGGATCCGCCTGCAAGACAGTAACCGGCAGATGAGGATAGAGACATTACTGTGCGTCTGAGTATGCGCGTTGATCACTGCCGCATCAGGGACTATCCTACACTAACCTGTAGCCGGGCCTCAGACACCTCTATGTACAATGCAGGGCAGGAGAGCTATGGAATGATGGATGGGGACCTTAACACATAGAGCAATATATGGGGACGTAGACGGACAGGAGGGAGGAGGCATAGGCAGACAGACAGCACCATGTGGGGGCAAAGATGGACAGATGACGGACAGGAGGGGGCATAGATGGACAAATGGATGGGTGCAATATCGTATGGAGGTATAGATGGATGCACAGGAGGGGGCATAGATTGGCAAACGGATGGGTGCAACATCGTATGGAGGTATAGAAGTAGGATTCCCCTGCCTGTACCTACCTCTGGTTGTGTTCTGCCGCACGCCTCTGCTTTTCCCACATTGCCAGCTTTTCCTCTTGTACCAGATCCAGCCAGGCGCTGAACGTCTTTCTCCGCACATTGGCCTTATAACGCCGCTCCGCTCTCTCCTCCTGGACAGACAGATAGTCCTTGTACTGTAACGCAAGGGGGACATATGAGAGGCGGTAGGTGCAGTGTGTGAGCTCAGGGCCTAATTCAGCATGGATGGCTTCGCACACCCGGACAATGGCAGGTTAGCACCCAAGATGCCGGCTGCCTGTCCGCAACCGTATGGATTGTAAATGCAATGCATCCGCAGTTTAGCTATTTCCCCGTGCGCAATGCTTACTGTACGCAGGCGATCGATAATCACTTAATTCGCAAATTCCTTAATTAGTGGTCCATGCAGATCATTACCATCTATAGCTCATACACCGGCTGCAATCTCCAGACCAGAAGTAAATAGAGGGATCATTAATACAGTCACACCAAACAGCCCCAGAGCGCCAGGAAACATGGAAACCTCCCAGCGTCAGGCGTCTGCTGAAAATGTGTCTTAGTAGCAACGCAGTGCAGCCAGGATGGACCTGTAATGTGATATGTGACACTAGTATACCTGTGTGTCAGTCTCTGTACAGGCGTCACATGTCCCATCACTCAGCGCAGCCTGCTCCGTATACAGCCTCAGTCACACACAGTATACAGGTGTCACATATCACTCAGCGCAGTCTGCTCCATATACAGCCTCAGTCACACGCAGTATACAGGTGTCACATATCACATCACTCAGCGCAGCCTGCTCCATATACAGCCTCAGTCACACGCAATATACAGGTGTCACATATCCCATCACTCAGCACAGTCTGCTCCGTATACAGCCTCAGTCACACGCAGTATACAGGTGTCACATATCACATCACTCAGCGCAGTCTGCTCCGTATACAGCCTCAGTCACACACAGTATACAGGTGTCACATATCCCATCACTCAGCGCAGTCTGCTCCGTATACAGCCTCAGTCACACACAGTATACAGGTGTCACATATCACATCACTCAGCGCAGCCTGCTCCGTATACAGCCTCAGTCACACACAGTATACAGGTGTCACATATCACATCACTCAGCGCAGTCTGCTCCGTATACAGCCTCAGTCACACGCAATATACAGGTGTCACATATCCCATCACTCAGCTTCGTATAAAGCCTCAGTCACGCGCAGTATACAGGGGTCACATATCCCATCACTCAGCGCAGTCTGCTCCGTATACAGCCTCAGTCACACACAGTATACAGGTGTCACATATCACATCACTCAGCGCAGCCTGCTCCGTATACAGCCTCAGTCACACACAGTATACAGGTGTCACATCACTCAGCGCAGTCTGCTCCGTATACAGCCTCAGTCACACACAGTATACAGGTGTCACATATCACATCACTCAGCGCAGCCTGCTCCGTATACAGCCTCAGTCACACACAGTATACAGGTGTCACATATCACATCACTCAGCGCAGCCTGCTCCGTATACAGCCTCAGTCACACACAGTATACAGGTGTCACATATCACATCACTCAGCGCAGTCTGCTCCGTATACAGCCTCAGTCACACACGGTATACAGGTGTCACATATCCCATCACTCAGCTTCGTATACAGCCTCAGTCACGCGCAGTATACAGGGGTCACATATCCCATCACTCAGCGCAGTCTGCTCCGTATACAGCCTCAGTCACACACAGTATACAGGTGTCACATATCACATCACTCAGCGCAGTCTGCTCCGTATACAGCCTCAGCCACACACAGTATACAGGTGTCACATATTACATCACTCAGCACAGTCTGCTCCGTATACAGCCTCAGTCACACGCAGTATACAGGTGTCACATATCACATCACTCAGCGCAGCCTGCTCCATATACAGCCTCAGTCACACGCAGTATACAGGGGTCACATATCACATCGCTCAGCACAGTCTGCTCCGTATACAGCCTCAGTCACACACAGTATACAGGTGTCACATATCCCATCACTCAGCGCAGTCTGCTCCGTATACAGCCTCAGTCACACGCAGTATACAGGTGTCACATATCCCATCACTCAGCGCAGTCTGCTCCGTATACAGCCTCAGTCACACGTAGTATACAGGTGTCACATATCACATCACTCAGCGCAGTCTGCTCCATATACAGCCTCAGTCACACGCGGTATACAGGTGTCACATATCCCATCACTCAGAGCAGTCTGCTCCGTATACAGCCTCAGTCACACACGGTATACAGGTGTCACATATCACATTGCTCAGCGCAGTCTGCTCCGTATACAGCCTCAGTCACACACAGTATACAGGTGTCACATATCACATCACTCAGCGCAGTCTGCTCCGTATACAGCCTCAGTCACACACAGTATACAGGTGTCATATATCAGATCACTCAGCGCAGTCTGCTCCGTATACATCCTCAGTCACACACAGTATACAGGGGTCACATATCACATCACTCAGCGCAGTCTGCTCCATATACAGCCTCAGTCACACACAGTATACAGGGGTCACATCACATCACTCAGCGCAGTCTGCTCCATATTCAGCCTCAGTCACACGCGGTATACAGGTGTCACACATCACATCCCTCAGCGCAGTCTGCTCCGTATACAGCCTCAGCCACACGCAGTATACAGGTGTCACACATCACATCACTCAGCGCAGTCTGCTCCATATACAGCCTCAGCCACACACGGTATACAGGTGTCACATATCCCATCACTCAGCGCAGTCTGCTCCGTATACAGCCTCAGTCACACGCCTTATACAGGGGTCACATTTCCCATCACTCAGCGCAGTCTGCTCCATATACAGCCTCAGTCACATGCAGTATACAGGTGTCACAGATCACATCACTCAGCGCAGTCTGCTGCGTATACAGCCTCAGTCACACGCAGTATACAGGTGTCACATATCACATCACTCAGCGCAGTCTGCTCCATATACAGCCTCAGTCACACACAGTATACAGGGGTCACATCACATCACTCAGCGCAGTCTGCTCCATATTCAGCCTCAGTCACACGCGGTATACAGGTGTCACACATCACATCCCTCAGCGCAGTCTGCTCCGTATACAGCCTCAGCCACACGCAGTATACAGGTGTCACACATCACATCACTCAGCGCAGTCTGCTCCATATACAGCCTCAGCCACACACGGTATACAGGTGTCACATATCCCATCACTCAGCGCAGTCTGCTCCGTATACAGCCTCAGTCACACGCCTTATACAGGGGTCACATTTCCCATCACTCAGCGCAGTCTGCTCCATATACAGCCTCAGTCACATGCAGTATACAGGTGTCACAGATCACATCACTCAGCGCAGTCTGCTGCGTATACAGCCTCAGTCACACGCAGTATACAGGTGTCACATATCACATCACTGAGCGCAGTCTGCTCCGTATACAGCCTCAGTCACACACAGTATACAGGTGTCACATATCACATCGCTCAGCGCAGTCTGCTCCATATACAGCCTCAGTCACACGCAGTATACAGGTGTCACGGTACTTCTTTACTTTCACGGCGCCACTCTAGATAGGACAGATAGGATACTAGATAGGATACGATTTGTATGCGATTTGACATAAGATATCGCATAAGATATAGGATAGGACAGATAGGATACTAGATAGGATACGATTTGTATGCGATTTGACATAAGATATCGCATAAGATATAGGATAAGATTTACTATCCATTTCATTACCCCACTATCCACTAGGGCGTGGAGTGAGAATAGAATAGTGTGGCGAGCGCAGCGAGCCACCGAGCCCGAAGCGTGGCGAGCGCAGCGAGCCCCGCGAGGGGACACGGATGTTGTTTGAAAGCAAGTCCCCAATATCGCATGCCATTTGCATGCAATTCCATAAAATACATTCCGTGTCCCCTCGCGGGGCTCGCTGCGCTCGCCACGCTTCGGGCTCGGTGGCTCGCTGCGCTCGCCACACTATTCTATTCTCACTCCACGCCCTAGTGGATAGTGGGGTAATGAAATGGATAGTAAATCTTATCCTATATCTTATGCGATATCTTATGTCAAATCGCATACAAATCGTATCCTATCTAGTATCCTATCTGTCCTATCTGTCCTATCTAGTGGCGCCGTGAAAGTAAAGAAGTACCGGTGTCACATATCACATCACTCAGCGCAGTCTGCTCCGTATACAGCCTCAGTCACACGCAGTATACAGGTGTCACATATCACATCACTCAGCGCAGTCTTCTCCGTATACAGCCTCAGTCACACACAGTATAGAGGTGTCACATATCACATCACTCAGCGCAGTCTGCTCCGTATACAGCCTCAGTCACACACAGTATACAGGTGTCACATATCACATCACTCACCGCAGTCTGCTCCTTATACAGCCTCAGTCACACACAGTATACAGGTGTTACATATCACATCACTCAGCATGCGCAGACAGTGAGGGCACAGGATGTGGTGCTGGCGTGTGACGTCATGACACCATGCCCACAATGCACTCATGAGAACGGAGGGGGAGAGGGGAGAGCCGGCGCAGGGCTGCAAGAACAGGAACTCTTGACAGCCAGGAGCGGAGGAGGAATTATTTTTCTCGGCGCACACAGTGACAGTGAGTTACAAAAAAATCGCTACATTCAGTACAAACTGATTTTGCCGGTACAGACTGTTAAAAAACGGTACTGTACCGGCAAAATCGGTACAGTTGGAGGGTATGCAGGTGTCACATATCACATCACTGATGCTGTATGTATGAGGTATATCACGCTGCACGATGTACTGAGGCTGGATGTATGAGGTATATATCACACTGCACGGTGTACTGAGGCTGGATGTATGAGGTATATCACGCTGCATGGTGTACTGAGGCTGGATGTATGAGGTATATCACGCTGCGCGGTGTACTGAGGCTGGATGTATGAGGTATATCACGCTGCATGGTGTACTGAGGCCAGATGTATGAGGTATATCACACTGCATGGCGTACTGAGGCTGGATGTATGAGGTATATCACACTGCATGGCGTACTGAGGCTGGATGTATGAGGTATATCACGCTGCACGGTGTACTGAGGCTGAGTGTATGAGGTATATCACGCTGCATGGTGTACTGAGGCTGAGTGTATGAGGTATATCACGCTGCATGGTGTACTGAGGCTGGATGTATGAGGTATATCACGCTGCATGGTGTACTGAGGCTGGATGTATGAGGTATATCACGCTGCATGGTGTACTGAGGCCAGATGTATGAGGTATATCACACTGCATGGCGTACTGAGGCTGGATGTATGAGGTATATCACACTGCATGGCGTACTGAGGCTGGATGTATGAGGTATATCACGCTGCACGGTGTACTGAGGCTGAGTGTATGAGGTATATCACGCTGCATGGTGTACTGAGGCTGGATGTATGAGGTATATCACGCTGCACGGTGTACTGAGGCTGGATGTATGAGGTATATCACGCTGCATGGTGTACTGAGGCTGGATGTATGAGGCATCTGGCGCTACACGGTGTACTGAGGCTGGATGTATGAGGTAAATCACGCTGCACGGTGTACTGAGGCTGGATGTATGAGGTATATCACGCTGCACGGTGTACTGAGGCTGCATATATGAGGTATATCGCGCTGCACGGTGTACTGAGGTATATCACGCTGCATGGTGTACTGAGGCTGGATGTATGAGGTATATCACGCTGCACGGTGTACTGAGGCTGGATGTATGAGGTATCTCACACTGCATGGTGTACTGAGGCTGTATGTATGAGGCATCCGGCGCTGCATGGTGTACTGAGGCTGGATGTATGAGGTATATCACACTGCACGGTGTACTGAGGCTGGATGTATGAGGTATATCGCGCTGCACGGTGTACTGAGGTATATCACGCTGCATGGTGTACTGAGGCTGGATGTATGAGGTATATCACGCTGCACGGTGTACTGAGGCTGGATGTATGAGGTATCTCACACTGCATGGTGTACTGAGGCTGTATGTATGAGGCATCCGGCGCTGCATGGTGTACTGAGGCTGGATGTATGAGGCATCTGGCGCTGCACGGTGTACTGAGGCTGGATGTATGAGGTATATCGCGCTGCATGGTGTACTGAGGCTGGATGTATGAGGTATATCACGCTGCATGGTGTACTGAGGCTGGATGTATGAGGCATCCGGCGCTGCACGGTGTACTGAGGCATTACATATTATATTATTAGCCACTGATGGATATGAATGGAAATTCCTATTACAGCTCCAGGGCGGTGTGCTGGGAGGTGTCCGTGTGTCGCCAGTGGGGATACAGCAGATAACTAACACTAACTCACCTTAATCCACTGCCGGAATGTCCTCCGTAGGAGTAAGTTGGCCGCCAGTTGCTCTGCCCGATGGCGACTTTCGGCCTCCATCTCTCTCACTGCATGTAACCAGCCCCTCAGGGTGCCACTCAGCAGCGCCTGGCGGTGACATGATGCCGCTCGCTGGGGATGGAGAACACAGTTTGGATGAGTATTCAGCACACTCTCTATTACTGCCCTGCTGGCATTACCTGATGCCCATCCCTGCAGTATCCAGTACTCCCTCTATTACTGCCCTACTGGCATTACCTTATGCCCATCCCCGCAGTATCCAGTACTCCCTCTATTACTGCCCTGCTGGTAGTACCTGATGCCCATCCCCACAGTATCCAGTACTCCCTCTATTACTGTCCTGCTGGTAGTACCTGATGCCCATCCCTGCAGTATCTAGTACTCCCTCTATTACTGCCCTACTGGCATTACCTGATGCACATCCCCGCAGTATCCAGTACTCCCTCTATTACTGCCCTGCTGGTAGTACCCGATGCCCATCCTCACAGTATCCAGTACTCCCTCAATTACTGCCATTGCCTGATGCCCATCCCCGCAGTATCCAGTACTCCCTCTATTACTGCCCTGCTGGTAGTACATGATGCCCATCCCCGCAGTATCCAGTACTCCCTCTATTGCTGCCCTGCTGGTAGTACCTGATGCCCATCCCCGCAGTATCCAGTACTCTCTCTATTACTGCCCTGCTGGTAGTACCTGATGCCCATCCCGCAGTATCCAGTACTCCCTCTATTACTGCCCTACATGCATTACCTGATGCCCATCCCCGCAGTATCCAGTACTCCCTCTATTAATGTCCTACTGGCATTACCTGATGCCCATCCCTGCAGTATCCAGTACTCCCTCTATTACTGTCCTGCTGGTAGTACCTGATGCCCATCCCTGCGGTATCTAGTACTCCCTCTATTACTGTCCTGCTGGTAGTACCTGATGCCCATCCCTGCAGTATCCAGTGCTCCCTCTATTACTGTCCTGCTGGTAGTACCTGATGCCCATTCCCGCAGTATCCAGTATTCCCTCTTTTACTGCCCTACTGGCATTGCCTGATGCCCATCCCCGCAGTATCCAGTACTCCCTCTATTACTGCCCTACATGCATTACCTGATGCCCATCCCCGCAGTATCCAGTACTTCCTCTATTAATGTCCTACTGGTATTACCTGATGCCCATCCCTGCAGTATCCAGTACTCCCTCTATTAATGTCCTACTGGCATTACCTGATGCCCATCCCTGCAGTATCCAGTACTCCATCTATTACTGCCCTGCTGGCAGTACCTGATGCCCATCCCCGCAGTATCCAGTACTCCCTCTATTACTATCCTGCTGGCATTACCGGATGCCCATCCCCGCAGTATCCAGTACTCCCTCTATTACTGTCCTGCTGGCATTACCTGCTGCCCATCCCCGCAGTATCCAGTACTCTCTCTATTACTGCCCTGCTGACATTACCTGATGCCCATTCCCACATTATCCATTACTCTCTCTATTACTGCCCTGCTGGTAGTACCTGATGCCCATCCCTGCAGTATCCAGTACTCTCTCTATTACTACCCTGCTGGTAGTACCTGATGCCCATCCTGCAGTATCCAGTACTCCCTCTAGTACTGTCCTGCTGGTAGTACCTGATGCCCATCACCGCAGTATCCAGTACGCTCTCTATTACTGCCCTGCTGGTAGTACCTGATGCCCATCCCCGCAGTATCCAGTACTCCCTCTATTGCTGCCCTGCTGGTAGTACCTGATGCCCATCCCCGCAGTATCCAGTACTCTCTCTATTACTGCCCTGCTGGTAGTACCTGATGCCCATCCCGCAGTATCCAGTACTCCCTCTATTACTGCCCTTCTGGTAGTACCTGATGCCCATCCCTGCAGTATCCAGTACTCCCTCTATTACTGTCCTGCTGGCATTACCTGATTCCCATCCCCGCAGTATCCAGTACTCCTTCTATTACTGCCCTTCTGGTAGTACCTGATGCCCATCCCCGCAGTATCCAGTACTCCCTCTATTACTGTCCTGCTGGCAGTACCTGATGCCCATTCCCACAGTATCCAGTACTCCCTCTATTACTGCCCTGCTGGTAGTACCTGATTCCCATCCCCGCAGTATCCAGTACTCCTTCTATTACTGCCCTTCTGGTAGTACCTGATGCCCATTCCCACAGTATCCAGTACTCCCTCTATTACTGTCCTGCTGGCAGTACCTGATGCCCATTCCCACAGTATCCAGTACTCCCTCTAGTACTGTCCTGCTGGTAGTACCTGATGCCCATCCCTGCAGTATCCAGTACTCTCTCTATTACTACCCTGCTGGTAGTACCTGATGCCCATCCCGCAGTATCCAGTACTCCCTCTAGTACTGTCCTGCTGGTAGTACCTGATGCCCATCCCGCAGTATCCAGTACTCCCTCTATTACTGTCCTGCTGGTAGTACCTGATGTCTATTCCCGCAGTATCCAGTACTCCCTCTATTACTGTCCTGCTGGTAGTACCTGATGCCCATCCCTGCAGTATCCAGTACTCCCTCTATTACTGTCCTGCTGGTAGTACCTGATGTCTATTCCCGCAGTATCCAGTACTCCCTCTATTACTGTCCTGCTGGCATTACCTGCTGCCCATCCCCGCAGTATCCAGTACTCTCTCTATTACTGCCCTGCTGACATTACCTGATGCCCATTCCCACATTATCCATTACTCTCTCTATTACTGCCCTGCTGGTAGTACCTGATGCCCATCCCTGCAGTATCCAGTACTCTCTCTATTACTACCCTGCTGGTAGTACCTGATGCCCATCCTGCAGTATCCAGTACTCCCTCTAGTACTGTCCTGCTGGTAGTACCTGATGCCCATCACCGCAGTATCCAGTACGCTCTCTATTACTGCCCTGCTGGTAGTACCTGATGCCCATCCCCGCAGTATCCAGTACTCCCTCTATTGCTGCCCTGCTGGTAGTACCTGATGCCCATCCCCGCAGTATCCAGTACTCTCTCTATTACTGCCCTGCTGGTAGTACCTGATGCCCATCCCGCAGTATCCAGTACTCCCTCTATTACTGCCCTTCTGGTAGTACCTGATGCCCATCCCTGCAGTATCCAGTACTCCCTCTATTACTGTCCTGCTGGCATTACCTGATTCCCATCCCCGCAGTATCCAGTACTCCTTCTATTACTGCCCTTCTGGTAGTACCTGATGCCCATCCCCGCAGTATCCAGTACTCCCTCTATTACTGTCCTGCTGGCAGTACCTGATGCCCATTCCCACAGTATCCAGTACTCCCTCTATTACTGCCCTGCTGGTAGTACCTGATTCCCATCCCCGCAGTATCCAGTACTCCTTCTATTACTGCCCTTCTGGTAGTACCTGATGCCCATTCCCACAGTATCCAGTACTCCCTCTATTACTGTCCTGCTGGCAGTACCTGATGCCCATTCCCACAGTATCCAGTACTCCCTCTAGTACTGTCCTGCTGGTAGTACCTGATGCCCATCCCTGCAGTATCCAGTACTCTCTCTATTACTACCCTGCTGGTAGTACCTGATGCCCATCCCGCAGTATCCAGTACTCCCTCTAGTACTGTCCTGCTGGTAGTACCTGATGCCCATCCCGCAGTATCCAGTACTCCCTCTATTACTGTCCTGCTGGTAGTACCTGATGTCTATTCCCGCAGTATCCAGTACTCCCTCTATTACTGTCCTGCTGGTAGTACCTGATGCCCATCCCTGCAGTATCCAGTACTCTCTCTATTACTGCCCTGCTGGCAGTACCTGATGCCCATCCCCACAGTATCCAGTACTCCCTCTATTGCTGCCCTGCTGGTAGTACCTGATGCCCATCCCTGCAGTATCCAGTACTCCCTCTATTACTGCCCTGCTGGCAGTACCTGATGTCTATTCCCGCAGTATCCAGTACTCCCTCTAGTACTGTCCTGCTGGTAGTACCTGATGCCCATCCCTGCAGTATCCAGTACCCCCTCTATTACTGCCCAGCTGGTAGTACCTGATGCCCATCCCGCAGTATCCATTACTCACTATTGATACCCTGCTGGCACTAATTAATGCCCATTCCTGCAGTACCTGATGCCCATCCCGCAGTATCCAGTACTCCCTCTATTACTGCCCTGCTGACATTACCTGATGCCCATTCCCAAAGTATCCAGTACTCTTTGTATTACTGCCCTGCTGGCATTGCCCAATACCCATCCCCGCAGTATCCAGTACCCCCTCTATTACTGTCCTGCTGGCAGTACCTGATGCCCATTCCCACAGTATCCAGTACTCCCTCTATTACTGCCCTGCTGGTAGTACCTGATTCCCATCCCCGCAGTATCCAGTACTCCTTCTATTACTGCCCTTCTGGTAGTACCTGATGCCCATTCCCACAGTATCCAGTACTCCCTCTATTACTGTCCTGCTGGCAGTACCTGATGCCCATTCCCACAGTATCCAGTACTCCCTCTAGTACTGTCCTGCTGGTAGTACCTGATGCCCATCCCTGCAGTATCCAGTACTCTCTCTATTACTACCCTGCTGGTAGTACCTGATGCCCATCCCGCAGTATCCAGTACTCCCTCTAGTACTGTCCTGCTGGTAGTACCTGATGCCCATCCCGCAGTATCCAGTACTCCCTCTATTACTGTCCTGCTGGTAGTACCTGATGTCTATTCCCGCAGTATCCAGTACTCCCTCTATTACTGTCCTGCTGGTAGTACCTGATGCCCATCCCTGCAGTATCCAGTACTCTCTCTATTACTGCCCTGCTGGCAGTACCTGATGCCCATCCCCACAGTATCCAGTACTCCCTCTATTGCTGCCCTGCTGGTAGTACCTGATGCCCATCCCTGCAGTATCCAGTACTCCCTCTATTACTGCCCTGCTGGCAGTACCTGATGTCTATTCCCGCAGTATCCAGTACTCCCTCTAGTACTGTCCTGCTGGTAGTACCTGATGCCCATCCCTGCAGTATCCAGTACTCCCTCTATTACTACCCTGCTGGTAGTACCTGATGCCCATCCCGCAGTATCCAGTACTCCCTCTATTACTGCCCTGCTGACATTACCTGATGCCCATTCCCAAAGTATCCAGTACTCTTTGTATTACTGCCCTGCTGGCATTGCCCAATACCCATCCCCGCAGTATCCAGTACCCCCTCTATTACTGCCCAGCTGGTAGTACCTGATGCCCATTCCCGCAGTATCCATTACTCACTATTGATACCCTGCTGGCACTAATTAATGCCCATTCCTGCAGCATTCAGAGCGAGGAGCAGGATGCCCAGTTTCTGTGCCCGTGTGCATCTTATCACTGCATCTACATTCCTGTATATGCTGCAATATGTTGATGACGGGCCGCGCTCAGAGCTGCACCCAGGTTCGTATTGTTGATGGATCCTGTGATCTTATGCACTCTGCATGGGTGGTAGCCAGACGCAGCCAACTGTCCGCATCTATCAGCGCTTCCACCTACAGCTGGGTGGGTATAATGCAGTGGCAGTACACACAGACGATCTCTCACCTGGAATAATGCAGACAGTGATGACAGCGCCCACCATAGGAGGATGGACGGGCGCCATAGATGCAGCAATCTGCATACAGACCATGACCCGCATGTATTACTGGGCACTGAATAAGTCCCACACTGTATGACGTATGAATGTAGAACACGCTACGGGACATTTTGCTACAGAGTGAAGCATAATAGATATTCCCCCCCCCCCCCTCCCCGGATGACTGAGCTACTGTGCTCGCCGGATCCATGTAACACCTAAGTTTATCTGTCCCTATTGTTTGAGAGACAGAACAATAAAACGCAGGAAACCGCCGCCGTGTTACCTCCATATCACTCCTGGACTGTGCCACCAACTTCTTCCATGGTCCAAGGCCCCAGAACTTCAGCAGCCTCTTCTCCTGGTGCAGCCTGGCCTTCTCGTTCATGTCTCGCTCCCTCTGCAGCCTCCTCTGCTTCTCCTCTTCTTTCTGGGAATTACAGGGAAGGACAGATGGGTGAGCCGGAGCTGCCAGGCAGCAGTCTCCAGTAATTCCTGCCATGAGGAACGGATCTGATTTATGAATCAAGTTGAACAATCCTGTAAAATATTTCTTATAGTCTGTCGCTTCTAACATCCAGTAGGGCTGCCACATTAGGGCACAATGCAGGCAGGTGGTGACTGACCGGCTGACAGACCTGCTCTGCACAAATGCGCTCTGTGGATTGGTAGATTAGTATTTTGTGCTCTCTGTGGATTGGTGGATTAGTACGCTATGCTCTCTCTGTGGATTAGTACGCAATGTCTCTGTGGATTGGTGGATTAGTACTGTGTGCTCTCTGTGGATTGGTGGATTAGTACGCTATGCTCTCTCTGTGGATTGGTAGATTAGTACGCAATGTCTCTGTGGATTGGTAGATTAGTACGCTATGCTCTCTCTGTGGATTGGTAGATTAGTACGCAATGTCTCTGTGGATTGGTGGATTAGTACGCTATGCTCTCTATGTATTTGTGGATTAGTACGCTATGCTCTCGGTGGATTGGTAGATTAGTACTGTGTGCTCTCTGTGGATTGGTGGATTAGTACGCTCTGCTTTCTCTGTGGATTGGTGGATTAGTACGCAATGTCTCTGTGAATTGGTAGATTAGTACTGTTTGCGCTCTATGTATCTGTGGATTAGTATGCTATGCTCTCTGTGGATTAGTACACAATGTCTCTGTGGATTAGTACGCTATGCTCCCTGTGGATTGGTGGATTAGTACACAATGTCTCTGTGGATTAGTACGCTATGCTCTCTATGTATTTGTGGATTAGTACGCTATGCTCTCGGTGGATTGGTAGATTAGTACTGTGTGCTCTCTGTGGATTGGTGGATTAGTACACAATGTCTCTGTGGATTGTGGATTAGTACGCTCTACTCTCTCTGTGGATTGGTGGATTAGTACGCAATGTCTCTGTGGATTGGTAGATTAGTACTGTTTGCTCTCTATGTATCTGTGGATTAGTATGCTATGCTCTCTGTGGATTAGTACACAATGTCTCTGTGGATTAGTACGCTATGCTCCCTGTGGATTGGTGGATTAGTACACAATGTCTCTGTGGATTAGTACGCTATGCTCCCTGTGGATTGGTGGATTAGTACACAATGTCTCTGTGGATTAGTACGCTATGCTCTCTCTGTGGATTGGTGGATTAGTACACAATGTCTCTGTGGATTGGTGGATTAGTACACAATGTCTCTGTGGATTGGTGGATTAGTACGCAATGTCTCTGTGGATTGGTGGATTAGTACGCTATATTCTCTCTGTGGATTGGTGGATTAGTACGCAATGTCTCTGTGGATTAGTACGCTATGCTCTCTCTGTGGATTGGTGAATTAGTATACAATGTCTCTGTGGATTGGTGGATAAGTACGCAATGTCTCTGTGGATTGGTGGATTAGTACGCAATGTCTCTGTGGATTAGTACGCTATGCTCTCTCTCTGGATTGGTGGATTAGTATACAATGTCTCTGTGGATTGGTGGATTAGTACACAATGTCTCTGTGGATTGGTGGATTAGTACGCAATGTCTCTGTGGATTGGTGGATTAGTACGCAATGTCTCTGTGGATTGGTGGATTAGTACGCAATGTCTCTGTGGATTAGTACGCTATGCTCTCTGTGGATTGGTGGATTAGTACTGTTTGCTCTCTATGTATTTGTGGATTAGTACGCTATGCTCTCTGTGGATTAGTACGCTATGCTCTCTCTGTGGATTGGTGGATTAGTACTGTTTGCTCTCTATGTATTTGTGGATTAGTGCGCTATGCTCTCTGTGGATTAGTAAACAATGTCTCTGTGGATTGGTGAATTAGTACTTAATGTCTCTGTGAATTGGTGGATTAGTACGCTATGCTCTCTGTGGATTGGTGGATTAGTACACAATGGGTGAGATTTAATAGGATGAGATATTCAGAAAGTGAGAGATTTGGGAAGAAATCTCCAGTTTTTTTAAAGCGGCAATCATTTACATTGCAAAATCAAACTGGTTTTGCAGTGTAAATGGTTGCCGCTTTAAAAAAACTGGAGATTTCTTCCCAAATCTCTCACTTTTTGAATCTCTCATACTATTAAATCTCACCCATAGTCTCTGTGGATTAGTACGCTATGCTCTCTCTGTGGATTGGTGGATTAGTACGCTATGTTCTCCTTGGATGCACACCACTGCTGTATGTGGATTGGTGGATTGGTGGATTAGTACACAATGGCCCTTATTCAGATCTGAACGCAGTACAAATTTGTTCTCAAAATGGGAAAAACCATGTGCAGTGCAGGTGGGGCAGATGTAACATGTGCAGAGAGAGTTACATTTGGGTGGGGTGTGTTAAAACTGAAATATAAATTGCAGTGTAAAAATAAAGCAGCCAGTATTTACCCTGCACAGAAATAAAATAACTCACACAAATCTAACTCTCTCTATACATGTTATATCTACCCCACCTGCAGTGCACATGGTTTTGCCCATTTTGAGAACAAGTTTGTACTGCGATCAGATCTGAATAAGGGCCTTTGTCTCTGTGGATTGGTGGATTAGTACGCTAAATTCTCTCTGTGGATTGGTGGATTAGTACACAATATCTCTGTGGATTAGTACGCTATGCTCTCTCTCTGTGGATTAGTACGCAATGTCTCTGTGGATTGGTGGATTAGTACGCTATATTCTCTCTGTGGATTGGTGGATTAGTATACAATGTCTCTGTGGATTGGTGGATTAGTACGCAATGTCTCTGTGGATTGGTGGATTAGTACGCTATGCTCTCTCTGTGGATTGGTGGATTAGTATACAATGTCTCTGTGGATTGGTGGATTAGTATACAATGTCTCTGTGGATTGGTGGATTAGTACGCTATATTCTCTCTGTGGATTGGTGGATTAGTACGCAATGTCTCTGTGGATTGGTGGATTAGTACACAATGTCTCTGTGGATTGGTGGATTAGTACGCTATATTCTCTCTGTGGATTGGTGGATTAGTACGCAATGTCTCTGTGGATTGGTGGATTAGTATACAATGTCTCTGTGGATTGGTGGATTAGTACACAATATCTCTGTGGATTGGTGGATTAGTACGCTATGCTCTCTCTGTGGATTGGTGGATTAGTACACAATGTCTCTGTGGATTGGTGGATTAGTACGCTATATTCTCTCTGTGGATTGGTGGATTAGTACGCAATGTCTCTGTGGATTGGTGGATTAATACGCTATGCTCTCTCTGTGGATTGGTGGATTAGTACGCTATATTCTCTCTGTGGGGAGAGTGGATTAGTCTCTGTGGATTGGTGGTCCCACAATGTCTCTGTGGATTGGTGGATTAGTACGCTATATTCTCTCTGTGGATTGGTGGATTAGTACGCTATGCTCTCTCTCTGGATTGGTGGATTAGTATACAATGTCTCTGTGGATTGGTGGATTAGTACACAATGTCTCTGTGGATTGGTGGATTAGTATGCTATGCTCTCTCTGTGGATTGGTGGATTAGTACACAATATCTCTGTGGATTGGTGGATTAGTACGCTATGCTCTCTCTGTGGATTGGTGGATTAGTACGCTATATTCTCTCTGTGGGGAGAGTGGATTAGTCTCTGTGGATTGGTGGTCCCACAATGTCTCTGTGGATTGGTGGATTAGTACGCTATATTCTCTCTGTGGATTGGTGGATTAGTACGCTATGCTCTCTCTCTGGATTGGTGGATTAGTATACAATGTCTCTGTGGATTGGTGGATTAGTACACAATGTCTCTGTGGATTGGTGGATTAGTACGCTATGCTCTCTCTGTGGATTGGTAGATTAGTACGCTATGCTCTCTCTGTGGATTGGTAGATTAGTACGCTATGCTCTCTCTGTGGATTGGTGGATTAGTATACAATGTCTCTGTGGATTGGTGGATTAGTATGTTACTGCATGTATCATATTATATGCGTGACTTTATTACCTGTCTCTGCAGCTGCTTCTCCTCTCTCTTCCTCTCCAGCTGTCTTTCCTTCTCTGCTGCCTCTATCTCCAACCTCTGACTCTCTGCTGCCCTCAGCTGGGCCTGAGAGGGACAGCAAGGGCTCAGTGAGTGGAGACACATTATAAATGAGACACATCACATATATGGATTCAGCAAAGTTACAATTTGTTCAGAAGAAAAGTCCCAGGCAAGCAAGGGGGTGTGATTACTAAAGGTCGATTTTGATCTTAATTGATGTTGGTCTTTCAGGGCTAAAACACACATTTACTAACACATGCTTTTTATATTCATTTTTAAATGCTAGTAAATGTGTGTTTTAGACCTAGAAGCTCAACATTGAAGAAAATCATAAAAAAAAAAACAAACAGAAATCGTCCTTGGTAAATATACCCCACAAAACGGTGTTTTTTATCCTCACCAACTTCTCCTCCTCCCGTCTCCTTCTCGTCTCCTCCAGTACCCGCTTCCTTTCTGCTCGCTGTGCTGCCCTCTCCTCCATGGCTGTTATGGGAGACATGAACGTGTCCTTAATCCACGCAGCACAAGTACAGTGACTGAGTCACTGCCTATCCCAGGGCTGAATAAGTGTAACCACCTGCTCTCAAACCCGAATAACTGCGTCACTGTCTGCCCTCACCCCCAATAACTGCATCACATCCTGTCCTCACCCCAATAACTGCATCACCGCCTGTCCTCACCCCCAATAACTGCATCACCTCCTGTCCTCACCCCCAATAACTGCATCACATCCTGTCCTCACCCCAATAACTGCATCACCGCCTGTCCTCACCCCCAACAACAACTGCATCACCACCTGTCCTCACCCCCAACAACAACTGCATCACCGCCTGTCCTCACCCCCAACAACAACTGCATCACCGCCTGTCCTCACCCCCAACAACAACTGCATCACCTCCTATCCTCACCCTAAATAACTGCATCACCTCCTGTCCTCACCCCAATAACTGCATCACCTCCTGTCCTCACCCTAAATAACTGCATCACCTCCTGTCCTCACCCCAATAACTGCATCACCTCCTGTCCTCACCACAATAACTGCATTACCTCCTGTCCTCACCCCTTATCACTGCGTTACCACCTGTCCTCACCCTAAATAACTGCATCAGCTCCTGTCCTCGCCCCGAATGACTGCATCACCGCCTGTCCTCACCCCCAATAACTGCATCAGCTCCTGTCCTCGCCCCGAATGACTGCATCACCGCTTGTCCTCGTCCCGAATGACTGCATCACCGCCTGTCCTCGCCCCGAATGACTGCATCACCGCTTGTCCTCACCCCAATAACTGCATCACCACCTGTCCTCGCCCCGAATGACTGCATCACCGCCTGTCCTCGCCCCGAATGACTGCATCACCGCTTGTCCTCACCCCAATAACTGCATCACCGCCTGTCCTCGTCCCGAATGACTGCATCACCGCCTGTCCTCGCCCCGAATGACTGCATCACCTCCTGTCCTCACCCCAATAACTGCATCACCGCCTGTCCTCGTCCCGAATGACTGCATCACCGCCTGTCCTCGTCCCGAATGACTGCATCACCGCCTGTCCTCGCCCCAAATGACTGCAGCACCGGCTGTCCTCACCCTGAATGACTGCACCACCGCCTGTCCTCGCCCTGAATGACTGCACCAATGCCTGTCCTCGCCCTGAATGACTGCACCACCGCCTGTCCTCGCCCTGAATGACTGCACCACCGCCTGTCCTCGCCCTGAATGACTGCACCAATGCCTATCCTTGCCCTGAATGACTGCACCACCGCCTGTCCTCGCCCTGAATGACTGCACCACCGCCTGTCCTCGCCCTGAATGACTGCATCACCTCCTGTCCTCACCCCAATAACTGCATCACCGCTTGTCCTCGTCCCGAATGACTGCACCACCGCCTGTCCTCGTCCCGAATGACTGCATCACCGCCTGTCCTCGCCCCGAATGACTGCAGCACCGCCTGTCCTCGCCCCGAATGACTGCAGCACCGCCTGTCCTCGCCCCGAATGACTGCAGCACCGCCTGTCCTCGCCCCGAATGACTGCAGCACCGGCTGTACTCGCCCCGAATGACTGCAGCACCGCCTGTCCTCGCCCCGAATGACTGCAGCACCGCCTGTCCTCACCCTGAATGACTGCACCACCACCTGTCCTCACCCTGAATGACTGCACCACCGCCTGTCCTCGCCCTGAATAACTGCGTCACCACCTGTCCTCGCCCTGAATGACTGCACCACCGCCTGTCCTAGCCCTGAATGACTGGGCCACCGCCTGTCCTAGCCCTGAATGACTGGACCACCGCCTGTCCTAGCCCTGGATGACTGGACCACCGCCTGTCCTCGCCCTGGATGACTGTCACCACCTGTCCTCGCCCTGAATGACTGTGTCACCACCTGTCCTCGCCCTGAATGACTGTGTCACCGCCTGTCCTCGCTAGGGATGGCCATCGACCATCGATGATTCGAAATCATCGATGGTTCATGGCCGATGTCGAATACTTTTGCCATCGATGGGGAAGTACCAGATGGTTTCCCTCCATCGATGGAATAGCAAAACGATGTTTTGCTTTTTTTTTCAAAAGTGCTGGGATACGGAACATAGCTCCGCCCCCCAACAACCGCTTAGCCCCGCGCCTGTGTTTTGATTGGCCTGTGGGCCAATCAAACACAATGGATGACCATCGATATGTAAAAATATCGATGTCATCCTTTGCATAGTTAAACACTATCGATGGCCAGTTGCCGAATTGCCATCGATGGCAACCATCGATGGCAACCATCGATGGCAATGGCAACGATGGCCATCCCAAGTCCTTGCCCTGAATGACTGTGTCACCGCCTGTCTTCGCCCTGAATGACTGTCACCGCCTGTCCTCGCCCTGAATGACTGTGTCACCGCCTGTCTTCGCCCTGAATGACTGTGTCACCGCCTGTCTTCGCCCTGAATGACTGTGTCACCGCCTGTCTTCACCCTGAATAACTGCGTCACCACCTGTCTTCGCCCTGAATGACTGTGTCACTGCCTGTCCTCGCCCTGAATTATTCCATCAACGCCTGTCCTTGCCCTGGATTATTCCATCACCGCCTGTCTGGTCTATCCCAGTGTCTGTACCTCTGACCGCAGGGTGGGGGGAGGCTGCTGCGGGGATCTGTCTGGCAGTGGAGACCGTGCTGTGGGCAGGACTGGAGCGTTCGGAGGAAGATGGGAAGCTGTAGAGACACAATTCCACATACACAGCACTGAATATTATTTAGCTTCTGCCGATTACGTTAACTGGTGCGGTGTTCTGTCCCATGTACTGAACACGCTGTGACATACAATGTGAGCTAAGTGTATCTGATAGTGATTCTCTCCAGAGCACAATGCCTCTAAGTGACCATTACAATGTATATCCCAGAATAATGCTTATTTTATGGTTTTATTTTAGATATTTTTAATTCTTGTGCAGAATACACAACCAAACGTCATTGCCCTATTGGCGTATTTTATTGCAACATTCCCATATCAGGGCAGAGAAGGGCGCCACATGCTCGGGCATGAATCCATCATGTGATTATTGGTCACTGTAATACAGTGTTCTGCTTAGTGAGGAGGATAGAGTTTCATTTTCAAGCATAATTTGAAGCTGTGGCAGCTGTAGCCACATCACACCTACAATAATGGAACATGTCCTCACTAATCAGCATCCTGCCCCTAAAGTGTCGCCGCCTTGAGGCAGGAATGTGCACTGCCTCTGTGTTTCTGCGCCATAGGAGGGGAGATCTTCCTGTGATGATGTCCTGCTGATTTAGCCACTCTCAGACCTGAGAGTACCTCTGTTTAATAAAGTCACGTTGTAAAATATGTTGTCTTTTACTATAATGCTCATATATGACCTGTATGGACTATGGGACCTATGTGATAACATAATGTAGAATCCTATTATATTGTGCTTGTTTCCATGTACTCATCCGTGCATGATCTGATCACCACTCTCCTGTCTCACAGTGCTGGCCGTCTGTATACGGACCACCCACTGTGGAAGACAAGTGATCTGCAGGGGCCTGGGGCTGCCGTAGTGAGACAGGACTATATGGTGAGAGGTCTCCTCATATATAAGCAATGCCAGTTGTGTCCTACAGTTTATTTCCCTGATCATCGCTACTGAATAAGGCAGAGTTACTGCCATCAGTCTTACCTACAAGGTGCCTCAGGTTTCCGGCGAGGGGAACCCTCCATTGATGGGTCCCCTCCTGCCCTGTGCGGAAGGACTGGGTGTAGATTGGGTGGAAGGACTTGTGTAGACAGTTCTTTGGTCACAGCGCTGGCCCTCCGGGCTTCTTGCTTACAGATCATTAGCCTTTGGTTCTCCATCAGACCCTGGATCATCTGTTTCTGCTCCTCCAGCTGCCTCCTTTGCTCTTCAATCATCTGCTTCTGGAAGAGGTGTCTGTTCTCAAAGTTCTCCCCATTGGCTGCGGGCTTACCCTGGTGGCCTGATCTCTGGGGCGTCTTGGGGGCCTGCAGACGGTGCTGCTCCAGCTCGTTGGGTGTGAGGCCCGAATGTTGCCGCGTCACCTGCCAGGCATGCCTAGGAGCGGATGGGGGGTTCCTGGGAAGGACGGCATGGGTCCTAGAATCGTTGGCTACACTGTGGGTCTCTTCCACCTGTAATCCGATAGGAGAAGACATACTATGTAAGGTGCCTCAGGGGTTGTGCAAACATCTATTTCACCTGCTACATCTGTCCCATAAATAAGGGTCAAACCCCTCGAAGCCAACCTAGAATTGTCACTTAAAGCCGGCAGGAAATTCCTCCTGTCCCTCCCTATAGAGACCTTTGGGATGGATCGAGTTCTAGGTAGTACCGACTTCTGGTGATGTGGATGACCTAACTATCTGCAGGGTTGTAATAATTGCAATTTCCGACATGAAGATTGTGGATGCGGAAGGGGATTTATATTTGGGTGTCCTCAGTGTACACTCCAGAGAACCCCCCCCCTGCAGGGATGAGGGGTTACTGCACCTAATAATAGCTTACACTGACAGTAGGACTCCTTCCTGGGCCAGTACACAGAGAACTCTATGGCACCGGTACCCACTGTGTCCAGCAGCTGCAGTCGCTGACTATATAACAGACAGACTTACCTCTTTCTCTGTGGTTTCACTGGCACCATCATTCGCTTTCATCGGATTCGCTCCGCCTGGTTTGTGGCTCCCGAGAGCAGAGGCCGCGTCCAGCAGAGCCGCCATCTTCCTCTTTGTCTCCTCTTTCCGAGCCTCAAGCTCCCTCTTCTCCTTTTCTGCTGTGCAGAAGAGCTGCCACTCTGTCAGGCAGTGACGCAGCAGCCGCTTGTGGTAACACTCTGCTGCCACCTGCTGTTTCCTGGGGTGACGGGTGTTACATAGGTGATGTTAGAGATGTTGTTTTCCTAGAGAGAGATTATTCCGGGCTATGTTCCGGTATCGGGCTATGAATGTGCAGCTATTGCCACCAATACCTGCTTTGGTCCCTCAGCTCCATCTCCATTTGCTGGGACTCCCGTTCCATCTTTCTTGTCCATACATGGTTCCTCCATGCACGGAATGTCCTCTGCTGATGCTTCCAGTCGGCCAGAGCCCGAGCCTTGCCCATCTTCACCCTGCGCTCTAGGACCAGCTTATACCAGATAGAGAAGTGATTCTGGAGGCACTGCGGGGACAGGAGACGGGGCAAGGAATATGCAGTGACATTAATATGAGAGGGAAGAGTCCAGCCAGGTACCACAGGTAGCAGAAGCCCCACATGTGAGCTTGCAGGAACTTGGCCAGTCTATGTCCTTGGCCACACTAAGAAAGGCTACGTTGAGGCAAGACGTCCATTTAGCATGTAAAATATATAAAAAACTAATTATTATTCTAAATTGTAACTAAAATAAACTTCGATATGGATGGAGGATAGGATTTCCCAGTATTAGCCATTGTGCAGAATAACATCACTCGCCCTCTTTGGAGTAACAATGTCTCACCCTGTGGTTTTCGGCATAGACCTGGCTGAGCAGTTCCTGGATCTTGGCCTTTTTCTCCAGTCTTCTCCTCTCCAGATCATGTTCCTGACCACCTGGCGGTGTCTGGAGTCTCTCCAGTGCCCTCTTATTCTCCAGCTCCTGACGCTTCCACTCTCTAAGGACAAGCAGTAAATGTGAGCATCAGAAGTGGCCACAGAAGAAGCTGATCCTGTCCTATCAATACACCGTCCAGGGACTACAGCCATCACGGAGGCATTGAGACATCCGCTAGGTGTAAGCTTAGAGGCTCAGCACAGAGGCAGCGGAGATGACAATAGATGGCCTACACATTGTGCACTATATGGGCCTCACCACCAGTGGGAGTAAGGCAGGAGATGAGTGATGTGTCAGTGAGGACAGGTCTGCATGTGACAGGGGTAGTGACATGATGTGAGGAAGGGAATGGAGGCAGCAGGAAGCCACAGACTGAGAGTTATATAGTAGGAGGAGCAGGGGCCCCAGCAGCACAGAGTATATCAGGAGATGAGTGATGTGTCAGTGAGGACAGGACTGCATGTGACAGGGGCAGTGACATGATGTGTGGAGGGAAATGGGGGCAGCAGGAAGCCACAGACTGAGTTATATAGTGGGAGGAGCAGGGTCCCCAGCAGCACAGAGTATATCAGGAGATAAGTGATGTGTCAGTGAGGACAGGGCTACATGTGACAGGGGCAGTGACATGATGTGAGGAGGGGAATGGAGGCAGCAGGAAGCCACAGACTGAGTTATATAGTGGGAGGTGCAGGGTCCCCAGCAGCACAGAGTATATCAGGAGATGAGTGATGTGTCAGTGAGGACAGGGCTGCATGTGACAGGGGCAGTGACATGATGTGAGGAGGGGAATGAGGGCAGCAGGAAGCCACAGACTGAGAGTTATATAGTGGGAGGAGCAGGGTCCCCAGCAGCACAGAGTATATCAGGAGATGAGTGATGTGTCAGTGAGGACAGGGCTGCATGTGACAGGGGCAGTGACATCATATGAGGAGGGGAATGGAGGCAGCAGGAAGCCACAGACTGACAGTTATATAGTACGAGGAGCAGGGTCCCCAGCAGCACAGAGTATATCAGGAGATGAGTGATGTGTCAGTGAGGACAGGGCTGCATGTGACTGGGGCAGTGACATGATGTGAGGAGGGGAATGGAGGCAGCAGGAAGCCACAGACTAAGAGTTATAGTGGGAGGAGCAGAGTCCCCAGCAGCACAGAGTATATCAGGAGATGAGTTATGTGTCAGTGAGGACAGGGCTGCATGTGACAGGGGCAGTGACATGATGTGAGGAGGGGAATGGAGGCAGCATGAAGCCACAGACTGAGAGTTATATAGTGGGAGGAGCAGGGTCCCCAGCAGCACAGAGTATATCAGGAGATGAGTGATGTGTCAGTGAGGACAGGGCTGCATGTGACAGGGGCAGTGACATGATGTGAGGATGGGAATGGAGGCAGCAGGAAGCCACAGACTAAGAGTTATAGTGGGAGGAGCAGGGTCCACAGCAAACATAATTTTTCAAAATCTGTATTTTGCAGCTTGAGGACCCTGTAAACCCCTCTGGCTGCAGTTTCAAAAATAAGATTGTACAACCAGACGGTGCACTGTCAGTAGTTACACAGATACGATTGTACAACCAGATGGTACACAGGATAAGATTGTACAACCAGATGATAACACAGGCTGTAGTAACACAGATAAGATTGTACAACCAGATTATAACACAGGCTGTAGTAACACAGATCAGATTGTACAACCAGACGGTACACAGGTTGTGTAGTTACACAGATACGATTGTACAACCAGATGGTACACAGGATAAGATTGTACAACCAGATGATAACACAGGCTGTAGTAACACAGATAAGATTGTACAACCAGATGATAACACAGGCTGTAATAACACAGATCAGATTGTACAACCAGATGGTACACAGATAAGATTGTACAACCAGACGGTACACAGGTTGTGTAGTTACACATATAAGATTGTACAACCAGACGGTACACAGGTTGTGTAGTTACACATATAAGATTGTACAACCAGATGGTACACAGATAAGATTGTACAACCACACGGTACACAGATAAGATTGTACAACCAGATGGTACACAGATAAGATTGTACAACCAGATGGTACACAGATAAGATTGTACAACCACACGGTACACAGGCTGTAGTTACCACATTGCTCTCTTACATTTTCCTGGCCTCCTCCATGACTCTCTTGCGCTCATTCATTTCCTTGCGCAGCTTGACCATCTCTCTCTGGATTTCCTCATCCTCCCTCTTGGCCCTTAGTGCTTTCTGTCTGCTCTCCTCCTGGACCAGCTTCTGGGCCTGGGTCAGCGCAGACTTCTTCAGAGCCACCTCCTGACGCTGCTTCTCCGTCTCCCTCTGCCGGCGAGCCCGGTTCTCCTTCACCTGGGGGGATACGGGGCAGCTAATAACAACCTAGATCTCAATGTGAAGGCAAAAGGGGGCAGCTGCTGTGTGTGAGGCGAGCAAATGCCAGGATCCAGTGACACAGACGTAGCAGATGTTACTGGTTCCCAGTGCACATAAGCAGATCATATACTGCTGGGGTATACGGAGCCTGTGACACATACACAGATCATATACTGCCGGGGTATACGGAGCCTGTGACACCTACACAGATCATATGCTGCCGGGTATACGGAGCCTGCGACACACATACACAGATCATATACTGCCGGGGTATACGGAGCCTGTGACACCTACACAGATCATATACTGCCGGGGTATACGGAGCCTGTGACACCTACACAGATCATATACTGCCGGGGTATACGGAGCCTGTGACACCTACACAGATCATATACTGCCGGGGTATACGGGGCCTGTGACACATACACAGATCATATACTGCCGGGGTATACGGAGCCTGTGACACATACACAGATCATATACTGCCGGGGTATACGCAGCCTGTGACACATACACAGATCATATACTGCCGGGGTATGCGGAGCCTGTGACACCTACACAGATCATATACTGCCGGGGTATACGGAGCCTGTGACACCTACACAGATCATATACTGCCGGGGTATACGGAGCCTGTGACACCTACACAGATCATATACTGCCGGGGTATGCGGAGCCTGTGACACCTACACAGATCATATACTGCCGGGGTATGCGGAGCCTGTGACACCTACACAGATCATATACTGCCGGGGTATACGGAGCCTGTGACACATACACAGATCATATACTGCCGGGGTATACGGAGCCTGTGACACATACACAGATCATATACTGCCGGGGTATGCGGAGCCTGTGACACATACACAGATCATATACTGCCGGGGTATACGGAGCCTGTGACACCTACACAGATCATATACTGCCGGGGTATACGGAGCCTGTGACACCTACACAGATCATATACTGCCGGGGTACACAGAGCCTGTGACACCTACACAGATCATATACTGCCGGGGTATGCGGAGCCTGTGACACCTACACAGATCATATACTGCCGGGGTATGCGGAGCCTGTGACACCTACACAGATCATATACTGCCGGGGTATACGGAGCCTGTGACACATACACAGATCATATTCTGCCAGGTATACGGAGCCTGTGACACCTACACAGATCATATACTGCCGGGGTATGCGGAGCCTGCGACACATACACAGATCATATACTGCCGGGGTATGCGGAGCCTGTGACACATACACAGATCATATACTGCCAGGGTATGCGGAGCCTGCGACACCTACACAGATCATATACTGCCGGGGTATACGGAGCCTGTGACACATACACAGATCATATACTGCCGGGGTATGCGGAGCCTGTGACACATACACAGATCATATACTGCCGGGGTATACGGAGCCTGTGACACCTACACAGATCATATACTGCCGGGGTATACGGAGCCTGTGACACCTACACAGATCATATACTGCCGGGGTATACGGAGCCTGTGACACCTACACAGATCATATACTGCCGGGGTATGCGGAGCCTGTGACACCTACACAGATCATATACTGCCGGGGTATGCGGAGCCTGTGACACCTACACAGATCATATACTGCCGGGGTATACGGAGCCTGTGACACATACACAGATCATATTCTGCCAGGTATACGGAGCCTGTGACACCTACACAGATCATATACTGCCGGGGTATGCGGAGCCTGCGACACATACACAGATCATATACTGCCGGGGTATGCGGAGCCTGTGACACATACACAGATCATATACTGCCAGGGTATGCGGAGCCTGCGACACCTACACAGATCATATACTGCCGGGGTATACGGAGCCTGCGACACATACACAGATCATATACTGCCGGGGTATGCGGAGCCTGTGACACATACACAGATCATATACTGCCGGGGTATACGCAGCCTGTGACACATACACAGATCATATACTGCCGGGGTATACGGGGCCTGTGACCACAGATCATATACTGCCGGGATATACGGAGCCTGCAACACATACACAGATCATATACTGCCGGGATATACGGAGCCTGCGACACATACACAGATCATATACTGCCGGGGTATACGGGGCCTGTGACCACAGATCATATACTGCCGGGATATACGGAGCCTGCGACACATACACAGATCATATACTGCCAGGGTATACGGGGCCTGCAACCACAGATCATATACTGCCGGGATATACGGAGCCTGTGACACCTACACAGATCATATACTGCCAGGGTATACGGGGTCTGTGACACATACACAGATCATATACTGCCGGGGTATACGGGGCCTGTGACCACAGATCATATACTGCCGGGATATACGGAGCCTGCGACACCTACACAGATCATATACTGCCGGGGTATGCGCAGCCTGTGACACATACACAGATCATATACTGCCGGGGTATACGCAGCCTGTGACACCTACACAGATCATATACTGCCGGGATATACGGAGCCTGCGACACATACACAGATCATATACTGCCGGGGTATACGGGGCCTGCGACCACAGATCATATACTGCCGGGATATACGGAGCCTGTGACACCTACACAGATCATATACTGCCGGGGAATGCGCAGCCTGTGACACCTACACAGATCATATACTGCCGGGGTATACGGAGCCTGTGACACATACACAGATCATATACTGCCAGGGTATACGGGGCCTGTGACACATACACAGATCATATACTGCCGGGGTATACGGGGCCTGTGACCACAGATCATATACTGCCGGGATATACGGAGCCTGCGACACCTACACAGATCATATACTGCCGGGGAATGCGCAGCCTGTGACACCTACACAGATCATATACTGCCGGGGTATACGGAGCCTGCGACACATACACAGATCATATACTGCCGGGGTATGCGGAGCCTGTGACCACAGATCATATACTGCCGGGGTATACGGAGCCTGCGACACATACACAGATCATATACTGCCGGGGTATACGGAGCCTGTGACCACAGATCATATACTGCAGGGATATACGGAGCCTGCGACACATACACAGATCATATACTGCCGGGATATACGGAGCCTGCGACACCTACACAGATCATATACTGCCGGGGTATGCGGAGCCTGTGACACATACACAGATCATATACTGCCGGGGTATACGGAGCCTGCGACACCTACACAGATCATATACTGCCGGGGTATACGGGGCCTGTGACCACAGATCATATACTGCCGGGGTATACGCAGCCTGTGACACATACACAGATCATATACTGCCGGGATATACGGAGCCTGCGACACATACACAGATCATATACTGCCAGGGTATACGGAGCCTGCGACACCTACACAGATCATATACTGCCGGGATATACGGAGCCTGCGACACCTACACAGATCATATACTGCCGGGGTATACGTAGCCTGCGACACATACACAGATCATATACTGCCGGGGTATACGGGGCCTGTGACCACAGATCATATACTGCCGGGGTATACGGAGCCTGTGACACATACACAGATCATATACTGCTGGGGTGTACGGAGCCTGTGACACCTACACAGATCATATACTGCCGGGGTATACAGAGCCTGTGACACCTACACAGATCATATACTGCCGGGGTATGCGGAGCCTGTGACACCTACACAGATCATATACTGCCGGGGTATGCGGAGCCTGTGACACCTACACAGATCATATACTGCCGGGGTATACGGAGCCTGTGACACATACACAGATCATATTCTGCCAGGTATACGGAGCCTGTGACACCTACACAGATCATATACTGCCGGGGTATGCGGAGCCTGCGACACATACACAGATCATATACTGCCGGGGTATGCGGAGCCTGTGACACATACACAGATCATATACTGCCAGGGTATGCGGAGCCTGCGACACCTACACAGATCATATACTGCCGGGGTATACGGAGCCTGTGACACATACACAGATCATATACTGCCGGGGTATGCGGAGCCTGTGACACATACACAGATCATATACTGCCGGGGTATACGGAGCCTGTGACACCTACACAGATCATATACTGCCGGGGTATACGGAGCCTGTGACACCTACACAGATCATATACTGCCGGGGTATACGGAGCCTGTGACACCTACACAGATCATATACTGCCGGGGTATGCGGAGCCTGTGACACCTACACAGATCATATACTGCCGGGGTATGCGGAGCCTGTGACACCTACACAGATCATATACTGCCGGGGTATACGGAGCCTGTGACACATACACAGATCATATTCTGCCAGGTATACGGAGCCTGTGACACCTACACAGATCATATACTGCCGGGGTATGCGGAGCCTGCGACACATACACAGATCATATACTGCCGGGGTATGCGGAGCCTGTGACACATACACAGATCATATACTGCCAGGGTATGCGGAGCCTGCGACACCTACACAGATCATATACTGCCGGGGTATACGGAGCCTGCGACACATACACAGATCATATACTGCCGGGGTATGCGGAGCCTGTGACACATACACAGATCATATACTGCCGGGGTATACGCAGCCTGTGACACATACACAGATCATATACTGCCGGGGTATACGGGGCCTGTGACCACAGATCATATACTGCCGGGATATACGGAGCCTGCAACACATACACAGATCATATACTGCCGGGATATACGGAGCCTGCGACACATACACAGATCATATACTGCCGGGGTATACGGGGCCTGTGACCACAGATCATATACTGCCGGGATATACGGAGCCTGCGACACATACACAGATCATATACTGCCAGGGTATACGGGGCCTGCAACCACAGATCATATACTGCCGGGATATACGGAGCCTGTGACACCTACACAGATCATATACTGCCAGGGTATACGGGGTCTGTGACACATACACAGATCATATACTGCCGGGGTATACGGGGCCTGTGACCACAGATCATATACTGCCGGGATATACGGAGCCTGCGACACCTACACAGATCATATACTGCCGGGGTATGCGCAGCCTGTGACACATACACAGATCATATACTGCCGGGGTATACGCAGCCTGTGACACCTACACAGATCATATACTGCCGGGATATACGGAGCCTGCGACACATACACAGATCATATACTGCCGGGGTATACGGGGCCTGCGACCACAGATCATATACTGCCGGGATATACGGAGCCTGTGACACCTACACAGATCATATACTGCCGGGGAATGCGCAGCCTGTGACACCTACACAGATCATATACTGCCGGGGTATACGGAGCCTGTGACACATACACAGATCATATACTGCCAGGGTATACGGGGCCTGTGACACATACACAGATCATATACTGCCGGGGTATACGGGGCCTGTGACCACAGATCATATACTGCCGGGATATACGGAGCCTGCGACACCTACACAGATCATATACTGCCGGGGAATGCGCAGCCTGTGACACCTACACAGATCATATACTGCCGGGGTATACGGAGCCTGCGACACATACACAGATCATATACTGCCGGGGTATGCGGAGCCTGTGACCACAGATCATATACTGCCGGGGTATACGGAGCCTGCGACACATACACAGATCATATACTGCCGGGGTATACGGAGCCTGTGACCACAGATCATATACTGCAGGGATATACGGAGCCTGCGACACATACACAGATCATATACTGCCGGGATATACGGAGCCTGCGACACCTACACAGATCATATACTGCCGGGGTATGCGGAGCCTGTGACACATACACAGATCATATACTGCCGGGGTATACGGAGCCTGCGACACCTACACAGATCATATACTGCCGGGGTATACGGGGCCTGTGACCACAGATCATATACTGCCGGGGTATACGCAGCCTGTGACACATACACAGATCATATACTGCCGGGATATACGGAGCCTGCGACACATACACAGATCATATACTGCCAGGGTATACGGAGCCTGCGACACCTACACAGATCATATACTGCCGGGATATACGGAGCCTGCGACACCTACACAGATCATATACTGCCGGGGTATACGTAGCCTGCGACACATACACAGATCATATACTGCCGGGGTATACGGGGCCTGTGACCACAGATCATATACTGCCGGGGTATACGGAGCCTGTGACACATACACAGATCATATACTGCTGGGGTGTACGTAGCCTGTGACACATACACAGATCATATACTGCCGGGGTATACGGAGCCTGTGACACCTACACAGATCATATACTGCCGGGGTATACGGAGCCTGCGACACATACACAGATTATATACTGCCGGGGTATGCGGAGCCTGTGACACCTACACAGATCATATACTGCCGGGTATACGGAGCCTGCGACACCTACACAGATCATATACTGCCGGGATATGCGGAGCCTGTGACACATACACAGATCATATACTGCCGGGGTATACGGAGCCTGTGACACATACACAGATCATATACTGCCGGGGTATGCGGAGCCTGGGACACATACACAGATCATATACTGCCAGGGTATATGGAGCCTGTGACACCTACACAGATCATATACTGCCAGGGTATGCGGAGCCTGTGACCACAGATCATATACTGCCGGGGTATACGGAGCCTGTGACACATACACAGGTCATATACTGCCGGGGTATACGGAGCCTGTGACACATACACAGATCATATACTGCCGGGGTATACGCAGCCTGTGACACATACACAGATCATATACTGCCCAGGTATACGGAGCCTGCGACACATACACAGATCATATACTGCCGGGGTATACGGAGCCTGCGACACATACACAGATCATATACTGCCGGGGTATACGGAGCCTGCGACACATACACAGATCATATACTGCCGGGGTATACGGAGCCTGCGACACATACACATATCATATACTGCCGGGGTATACGGAGCCTGCGACACATACACATATCATATACTGCCGGGGTATGCGGAGCCTGCGACACATACACATATCATATACTGCCGGGGTATACGGAGCCTGCGACACATACACATATCATATACTGCCGGGGTATACGGAGCCTGCGACACGCACACAGATCATATACTGCCGGGGTATGCGGAGCCTGTGACACATACACAGATCATATACTGCCGGGGTATGCGGAGCCTGCGACACCTACACAGATCATATACTGCCGGGGTATGCGGAGCCTGCGACACCTACACAGATCATATACTGCCAGGGTATGCGGAGCCTGCGACACCTACACAGATCATATACTGCCGGGGTATACGGAGCCTGCGACACATACACAGATCATATGCTGCCGGGTATACGGAGCCTGCGACACATACACAGATCATATACTGCCGGGGTATACGGAGCCTGCGACACATACACAGATCATATACTGCCGGGGTATACGGAGCCTGTGACACATACACAGATCATATACTGCCGGGGTATACGCAGCCTGTGACACATACACAGATCATATACTGCCGGGGTATGCGGAGCCTGCGACACCTACACAGATCATATACTGCCGGGGTATGCGGAGCCTGCGACACCTACACAGATCATATACTGCCGGGGTATGCGGAGCCTGCGACACCTACACAGATCATATACTGCCAGGTATACGGAGCCTGTGACACCTACACAGATCATATACTGCCGGGTATACGGAGCCTGTGACACCTACACAGATCATATACTGCCGGGTATACGGAGCCTGTGACACCTACACAGATCATATACTGCCGGGGTATACGGAGCCTGTGACACATACGCAGATCATATACTGCCGGGGTATGCGGAGCCTGTGACACATACACAGATCATATACTGCCGGGGTATACGCAGCCTGTGACACATACACAGATCATATACTGCCGGGGTATACGGGGCCTGTGACCACAGATCATATACTGCCGGGATATACGGAGCCTGCGACACATACACAGATCATATACTGCCGGGATATACGGAGCCTGCGACACATACACAGATCATATACTGCCGGGATATACGGAGCCTGCGACACCTACACAGATCATATACTGCCGGGGTATACGGGGCCTGTGACCACAGATCATATACTGCCGGGATATACGGAGCCTGCGACACATACACAGATCATATACTGCCGGGGTATGCGGAGCCTGTGACACATACACAGATCATATACTGCCGGGGTATGCGGCGCCTGCGACACCTACACAGATCATATACTGCCGGGTATACGGAGCCTGTGACACATACACAGATCATATACTGCCGGGGTATACGGAGCCTGTGACACATACACAGATCATATACTGCCGGGGTATACGGGGCCTGTGACACATACACAGATCATATACTGCCGGGGTATACGGAGCCTGTGACACATACACAGATCATATACTGCCGGGGTATACGGGGCCTGTGACACCTACACAGATCATATACTGCCGGGATATACGGAGCCTGTGACACATACACAGATCATATACTGCCGGGGTATACGGGGCCTGCGACCACAGATCATATACTGCCGGGATATACGGAGCCTGTGACACCTACACAGATCATATACTGCCAGGGTATACGGGGCCTGTGAAACATACACAGATCATATACTGCCGGGGTATACGGGGCCTGTGACCACAGATCATATACTGCCGGGATATACGGAGCCTGCGACACCTACACAGATCATATACTGCCGGGGTATGCGCAGCCTGTGACACATACACAGATCATATACTGCCGGGGTATACGCAGCCTGTGACACCTACACATATCATATACTGCCGGGGTATACGGAGCCTGCGACACATACACAGATCATATACTGCCGGGGTATGCGGAGCCTGTGACCACAGATCATATACTGCCGGGGTATACGGCGCCTGCGACACATACACAGATCATATACTGCCGGGGTATACGGAGCCTGTGACCACAGATCATATACTGCCGGGATACACGGAGCCTGCGACACATACACAGATCATATACTGCCGGGATATACGGAGCCTGCGACACCTACACAGATCATATACTGCCGGGGTATGCGGAGCCTGTGACACATACACAGATCATATACTGCCGGGGTATACGGAGCCTGCGACACCTACACAGATCATATACTGCCGGGGTATACGGGGCCTGTGACCACAGATCATATACTGCCGGGGTATACGCAGCCTGTGACACATACACAGATCATATACTGCCGGGGTATGCGGAGCCTGTGACACATACACAGATCATATACTGCCGGGTATACGGAGCCTGTGACACATACACAGATCATATACTGCCGGGATATACGGAGCCTGCGACACATACACAGATCATATACTGCCGGGGTATACGGAGCCTGCGACACCTACACAGATCATATACTGCCGGGATATACGGAGCCTGCGACGCCTACACAGATCATATACTGCCGGGGTATACGGGGCCTGTGACCACAGATCATATACTGCCGGGGTATACGGGGCCTGTGACCACAGATCATATACTGCTGGGGTGTACGTAGCCTGTGACACATACACAGATCATATACTGCCGGGGTATACGGAGCCTGTGACACCTACACAGATCATATACTGCCGGGGTATACGGAGCCTGCGACACATACACAGATTATATACTGCCGGGGTATACGGAGCCTGCGACACCTACACAGATCATATACTGCCGGGATATGCGGAGCCTGCGACACCTACACAGATCATATACTGCCGGGGTATACGGGGCCTGCGACACATACACAGATCATATACTGCCGGGGTATACGGAGCCTGTGACACATACACAGATCATATACTGCCGGGGTATACGGAGCCTGTGACACATACACAGATCATATACTGCCGGGGTATGCGAAGCCTGCGACACATAAACAGATCATATACTGCCGGGGTATACGGAGCCTGCGACACATACACATATCATATACTGCCGGGGTATACGGAGCCTGCGACACATACACAGATCATATACTGCCGGGGTATACGGAGCCTGCGACACATACACAGATCATATACTGCCGGGGTATACGGGGCCTGCGACACATACACAGATCATATACTGCCGGGGTATACGGAGCCTGTGACACCTACACAGATCATATACTGCCGGGGTATACGGAGCCTGTGACACATACACAGATCATATACTGCCGGGGTATGCGGAGCCTGTGACACATACACAGATCATATACTGCCGGGGTATACGGGGCCTGCGACACATACACAGATCATATACTGCTGGGGTGTACGGAGCCTGGGACACATACACAGATCATATACTGCCGGGGTATACGGAGCCTGCGACACATACACAGATCATATACTGCCGGGATATACGGAGCCTGTGACACCTACACAGATCATATACTGCCAGTATATACGGAGCCTGCGACACCTACACAGATCATATACTGCCGGGGTATACGGAGCCTGTGACACATACACAGATCATATACTGCCGGGATATACGGAGCCTGTGACACCTACACAGATCATATACTGCCGGGGTATACGGAGCCTGTGACACATACACAGATCATATACTGCCGGGGTATGCGGAGCCTGTGACACATACACAGATCATATACTGCCAGGTATGCGGAGCCTGTGACACCTACACAGATCATATACTGCCCAGGTATACGGAGCCTGCGACACATACACAGATCATATACTGCCGGGATATACGGAGCCTGCGACACATACACAGATCATATACTGCCAGGTATACGGAGCCTGTGACACATACACAGATCATATACTGCCAGGTATACGGAGCCTGTGACACATACACAGATCATATACTGCCAGGTATACGGAGCCTGTGACACATACACAGATCATATACTGCCAGGTATACGGAGCCTGTGACACCTACACAGACAGTGGGGAGATGAGGTTGTCTCCTTGCACCAGTACTGACCAGTTTTCTTGCTTTACATCTGAACCACCCCAAAAAAGGTGATCCAGAGGATACTGTAGGTTGTCGACAATCAATGTGCTTTAGGCTGACATGGTCATCCTTTACCATCCATGTGGACTAGGACTGGGGTTGCCAGCGCCAACATAGGGCCCACATTAGTACAATACAGGTAACAGCAGCACAATGCTCAGTACACAATACAGCTGGGATGTAGGGAACCAGAGGAGGTGTCCGTGTACTACCAGGGGCAGCGCTGTACATAGGGCACACATTAGTACAATACAGGGCACACAGAACATTACAGTGACTGACACACTACAACAGCACAGGTAACAGCAGCACAATGATCAGTACACAATACAGCTGGGATGTAGGGCAGCAGAGGAGGTGTCCGTGTACTACCAGGGGCAGCGCTGTACATAGGGCACACATTAGTACAATACAGGGGACACAGAACATTACAGTGACTGACACACTACAACAGCACAGGTAACAGCAGCACAATGATCAGTACACAATACAGCTGGGATGTAGGGAAGCAGAGGAGGTGTCCGTGTACTACCAGGGGCAGCGCTGTACATAGGGCACACATTAGTACAATATAGGGGACACAGAACATTACAGTGACTGAGACACTACAACAGCACAGGTAACAGCAGCACAATGCTCAGTACACAATACAGCTGGGATGTAGGGAAGCAGAGGAGGTGTCCGTGTACTACCAGGGGCAGCGCTGTACATAGGGCACACATTAGTACAATACACGGGACACAGAACATTACAGTGACTGAGACACTACAACAGCACAGGTAACAGCAGCACAATGCTCAGTACACAATACAGCTGGGATGTAGGAAAGCAGAGGAGGTGTCCGTGTACTACCAGGGGCAGCACCGTACATAGGGCTCACATTAGTACAATACAAAGGACACAGAACATTACAGTGACTGAGACACTACAACAGCACAGGTAACAGCAGCACAATGCTCAGTACACACTACAGCTGGGATGTAGGGAAGCAGAGGAGGTGTCGGTGTACTACCTGGGACAGCGCTGTACATAGGGCACACATTAGTACAATACAGGGGACACAGAACATTACAGTGACTGACACACTACAACAGCACAGGTAACAGCAGCACAATGCTCAGTACACAATACAGCTGGGATGTAGGGAAGCAGAGGAGGTGTCCGTGTACTACCAGGGGCAGCGCTGTACATAGGGCACACATTAGTACAATACAGGGGACACAGAACATTACAGTGACTGAGACACTACAACAGCACAGGTTACAGCAGCACAATGCTCAGTACACAATACAGCTGGGATGTAGGGAAGCAGAGGAGGTGTCTGTGTACTACCAGGGGCAGAGCTGTACAAAGGGCACACATTAGTACAATACAGGGGACACAGAACATTACAGTGACTGAGACACTACAACAGCACAGGTAACAGCAGCACAATTCTCAGTACACAATACAGCTGGGATGTAGGGAAGCAGCGGAGGTGTCCCGTGTACTACCAGGGTCAGCGCTGTACATAGGGCACACATTAGTACAATACAGGGGACACAGAACATTACAGTGACTGAGACACTACAACAGCACAGGTAACAGCAGCACAATGCTCAGTACACAATACAGCTGGGATATAGGGAAGCAGAGGCGGTGTCCGTGTACTACCAGGGGCACCGCCGTACATAGGGCACACATTAGTACAATACAGGGGGCACAGAACATTACAGTGACTGAGACCCTACAACAGCACAGGTAACAGCAGCACAATGCTCAGTACACAATACAGCTGGGATGTAGGGAAGCAGAGGAGGTGTCCGTGTACTACCAGGGGCAGCGCTGTACATAGGGCACACATTAGTACAATACAGGGGACACAGAACATTACAGTGACTGAGACACTACAACAGCACAGGTAACAGCAGCACAATGCTCAGTACACAGTACAGCTGGGATGTAGGGAAGCAGAGGAGGTGTCTGTGTACTACCAGGGGCAGCGCTGTACATAGGGCACACATTAGTACAATACAGGGGACACAGAACATTACAGTGACTGAGACACTACAACAGTACAGGTAACAGCAGCACAATGCTCAGTACACAATACAGCTGGGATGTAGGGAAGCAGATGAGGTGTCCATGTACTACCAGGGGCAGCGCCGTACATAGGGCACACATTAGTACAATACAGGGGACACAGAACATTACAGTGACTGAGACACTACAACAGCACAGGTAACAGCAGCACAATGCTCAGTACACAATACAGCTGGGATGTAGGGAAGCAGAGGAGGTGTCCGTGTACTACCAGGGACAGCACTGTACATAGGGCACACATTAGTACAATACAGGGGACACAGAACATTACAGTGACTGAGACACTACAACAGTACAGGTAACAGCAGCACAATGCTCAGTACACAATACAGCTGGGATGTAAAACTAAGCTTGTTTTATTATTTTACCCCATTAAGTAACACATTAATGTCTATTACTTTCCACTGTGACTTAACTGAACATCAGAGGGTAACCGGTCACACTATAGGATTTACACAGCTTCCGATACCACGGCCATCATCAGGCAATGAGCCCCATATGGTAGTATATGAAAGATGGAGTCTATCAGCGCTGTTCCTGGCACCCAGCGCACATGGCCCCTTTGCAGCCAATTTTAAACCATCATGTGTAACTTTTACGCCACTGCGCTAAAAAGGAAACACTCTGCCCAGGTCTGAGCACTGCGCAATTCTTCTCCCCACCTGCTGGTGTCGCACTTCCATAGTGACTCTGGGGTCTCGGCGCTTCACGGGTTTGCTGCTGTGATCACTCCTGAGACTCTCTAATATCCCAGAATCCACCAGTTCCTTCTGGAGAAGCTGCTGCATGAAATCCTGGGCGTTCGAGTTCTCCGTCTCCTGCTCCAGATAGTGACAGAGATCTGTAAAAAGTGCAATGTGTTTATATTCTGATGGGCCGGAGTGCAGCGAATCTATCCTGCCATCATGGACATCGCTCCGTTCATCTCTGTATGACAAGTGACAAGATGGGGGGTCACTGTTATCTGCAGCTAATTGGTCGGATATTGTCAGTTTTTGAGCTGCGCATGTTCTGTTGTGACACTGAATACGCAGAGCGACCACTTCTGCAGCAACTTGCTTGTGACTCAGGCCCAGTGTGTCCAACTTAGCCGACCTCTGTGCCGCGGCCTTGTCTCTGCAGTACTATCACTCCAGAACCCACCAGTTTCCCAGTGACCCTCTTATTGGCCATAGGAGGCATCTACAAGATACAGATATGGAGGGGATTACAGTAGTACAGTAACAGGTTTGTAGTGTGGGGTCCTGGAGGAACTGCAGGGGGATCTGTATGGGGGGAATGGGGAGATATGGTATAGCCATGTTCCTCCTTTTACAGTATATACCAGTCCACAGGACGGCCCCCAAACCAGTATAGTGGACCCCAATGCAGGAACCCTACCGTCAAATCTGTTGTACTTGACGAACTCTGGAGGAGACGGTTTTGTTGGCTTTGAGAGATCGGGCTCATCGTCTTCTTCACTTCCCAGCTCCAGCTCCAGCTTATTGGTCAGCCACTCGCTCAGCAGGTCCTGGGCTACAGAGGGAACAGAGCTCACGTTATAATGTCCTACACACATAGCGTCATAGACCTGTCTTGTGATGTCACGCTCCTTCTTTCATGCTAAAACATCAGGTCTTATGGGGCAAGTGAATGGATTTACGGAGAAGGAAGCCTGGGAGGAGGTGGGCGGAGTGTCCAGTGCACGGGAGCGGTAACACGATATTAGTGCGCTGGTGGGGTGGGAAAGGTGCATTTAAGAAGTGGTCACCCGTATTACAGGTTGGGCCTTTTGTCTCCTCAAAAATGACTGAGGGCCCAAAAATGACTGAGCTATAATGGGGCACATCTGTCACCTTTAGCAGAGAAACTCATAATGTGACAGAATATATATATGTATGTATGTGTTTGTGCTGGTTAGAAGCTTGTCAAATTGACGGCTTCTGCAATGTTCTTTTACTTTGAGCTGTGACAGTTTTTAGCCACAAAATTTTCACCCCAGTCCCTACCTGCTCCTACCTCCAACACAGAGACCCTTAGTCACAAACACACAGGGTGTAAGAATAACTGGGTTATTACATTAGCCGGTATACAGAAACACAGGAAGGTCCTACAGATACTGGTACAGAAAGGTGGGTGAGGCCGTGCAGTGTGTAATAACTGGGTCACTACATCAGCTGGTATACAGATATACAGTATACTGTCAGCTCAGGTACACGGTGCCGGAGTCTGGTGTAGTACTCCGCGTCTGTTTCGCCACAATCAGTGCTAGTGCACACTACCGCTAAAGCCGCTAAGGAATAAAACTACAGATCAAAATGCAATCATGGGGGAAAGGGAAGTGGGAGCACACCACGGAGTGTACGGTCGGCGTACGCTTCGCCAGTGAGCTTCATCAGGTCCTGATGAAGCTCACTGGCGAAGCGTACGCCGACCGTACACGCCGTGGTGTGCTCCCACTTCCCTTTCCCCCATGATTGCATTTTAATCTGTACTTTTATTCCTTAGCGGCTTTAGCGGTAGTGTGCACTAGTACTGATTGCGGCGAAACAGACACGGAGTACTACACCAGACTCCGGCGCCGTGTACCTGAGCTGACAGCCCCACAGGCTGATCTCTCACCGTATGCTGTAGGGAGCCGGTCACGTCACTACAAGCCGACACGACTAGCGGGCGCAGTGCACCAGATAGCAAAACTGCGCATCCTGCTGTCCCGGCTGACGGTCCGGAAACACAGCACTTAGCCTACCGCTTACTCCTGACTTGCTCTTAAATAATACATACAGTCTAGCCCTGGACAGGGCTTCAGTACTATTAGACTGGGAGCATTTGTACTTTATCAATTATAGATTAACCGTTTAATGTGTGGACCCATGTATTAACAGTCATTGCCACATACTATACCCCAACGGTCTTTTTCATATTGATAGGGCAAAGTCAGCACTACTGTTAAGGAGCATTTAAAACATTTGTACCTATACACGTGTGACTGGCACTATTTGGAGTAACCAGACCAACTTACAGACAAATAAAGTGCACAAAACAAAAATACTGTGAAAAGCATATATTTATTGTAGAAACAGTAGGAAGTGGGACTTCACGGACCTAAGGATACCTTTATCCTTTTTTATGTTTATGTTATATGTTTGTATTGTATCTTTTTAAACTTTCGCTAGAGTTCTTATGTTATAAATAAATAAAGGTTATATTTTAAAAACTCTCCCTCCCCCTGGTGCATCACAAAGCGACATTCTCCTTTTCTTATCCTTCAAGAATTTCCCTTTTACATCAGCTGGTATACAGAAACACAGGAAGGTCCTACAGCAGTGGCGCACGCGGGGGGGGGGGTTCTTAGTACCCAGAAACCCCCCCCCAGGAGTCTGAGGGTCCCCTCTTTCCATGGGTACAAGAATTTTAAAAATCGGCCCATGGGAACCGGAGATATCTGACAGTGGTCCCCATCCAAGCCTGTTAATTGCTCTTCCCAGTCAGATATTTCAGGTTCTGTCTGACTTAAGAGGGTATATTCCAAAAGCTGGGACTCTCCCCCTTTAATGGACACTAGTAGCTTGTCTCTACTGTTCCCAGAACCAGAAATATCAGCCTTCCAGCAGCTGGTTACTGCTCCAGCTCCACACACCTGGTATGTAGTTTTATATTCTCGTTGGCAGATTGCTCTGCCTCCTGAACGCTGATCCCCTAGTCTCCAATACCATTTGGTAGGTGGGATTCTCTAAGAAATCTATTTCCGGGAACTGGAGATATCTGCAGTCAAGCAAGTTGTCCTCCCACCAGAAAATTATGAATAATAAGCCCACTCCACTATACACCCCTCCTCTGCGTATTAAATATCCTCTACCACACTGGAAGTTATGTATCAGGGCCCCTTCCTTCAGCCCAATGCCTCCTTCTCCCACCTCATCTCCCACCATCTGTGCAGTAAAGGGGTAATTAGTGGAAATTACTGATCCAGGCCCTACATGCTGAGCGGTTGATATAATACCCCCTACCACCCGCGGGACATCAAAGCTTCCCCCACTACTACTGCTGGAGGATTGGTAGGGGCCCTAATACATTGCTATGCCCTGGGGTCTACACTGCTGTTGACTCCCCTGTATGTATGTGAATATATATATATATATGTGTGTGTGTGTGTGTGTTTTTAATTAGTATTTATATACATTTGGTCTATCTATAATACTTTAACTGACCCGGCACATACTGGGTCACCTAAGTGTCCATCTCTGTGCTTTGCTCCGGCCCACTGGAAACCCCCTTCTGAAAATCCTGCGTTTGCCCCTGTACAGGTACACACTGGTACAGAAAGGTGGGTGAGGCCGTGCAGTGTGTAATAACTGGGATTGTACCTTCAGTATAAGCGTCATCGTGATCAAGGAGCTGATCGGTAGATTCCAGGTCCAGCGTTGGGTGCAGCTTTCTCTGCGCATGGTGCGCTGCCTTCTTGGGTGCAAACACCTCAGACACGGCGAACTCTGACGCCTGCTCCACCCGCTGCAAGAGAGAGGGGGGGTTATCACAGTGATGGGGCAGCACTACTTATACCTCATCCAGATCTCCCGTAACACTGCTCTATAGAATAATATACTTGCGTGTATATAATAAGTCACCATACGTCTATTAGTTTATATGGAAATTAAGCGAATATTGATCTCTGCTGCAAAAGGTGGAGGCAAATCCATATCCTGTATGGTAAACCTAAACATAGGCCCCTACCACTGCATTCCCCCGGTGGGCCCTTAAAACCCCAGTACTACACTGTATAAGACTAGTCAGAACAAAGGTCCAGGTGGATCAAGCTTTAAAAAGTGATAAAATGGAGTGATAAACAGCCAACCAATCAGCTCCTAACTGTCATGTTACAGGCTGAGTTTGAAAAATAACAGATAAGAGCTGATTGGCTGGTTGTTTATCACTCTCAACTTGAAGCTTGAACAGTGACTGGACACGGCTCTGTCAACGAGTATCCACCAGGTGGCGATAACCTCCCAGAATAACACAGAAGTCGCTTCCTTCCCCTGTAAATAGGAATGTAATGTAACACACTGTACAAGCAGCAGCAGTGCCACATGTCCCTGTCATTGATATGTGTTGTTACGTGACATAATCAGTTCCAGACTGGCGCATTGATCGACAAATCTATTTGTGTGTGACCACACTATCACAATGCCTAGTATAGGGGGGAGGGGGGGAGGTGCTGGCAGGGGCTGCGATACAGTATCAATAAGATTTATTAATGATTTAACAATGATTTCTTAAATGCTCACAAATCGAAGTCACTCTCTGGTGACAGATATGCGGCGCCCTGCTACGTGAGCAGAGAGGGGCAGTTGACATCTGGTGACATCAGCTGCCCACCCCTGACACCCACGTCACGGCGCCCATGAAACGCTGGGCATTCCCATGGGTGCGACCGGTGCCCCCCACCCCATGCCCCCCACCCGCACTGCTCCATTTCAATGTGCCGGCGAATCATCAATTTGCCACGTCCCAAAGAGCCTGTGCACAAACAGAACATCGCTCCCCTGTGTAATCGCACAGGGGAGCGATGAGACCACAATGACCTCTATAATGTAGCCTCAATTCACACATCTCAGTACCCGCCACTAGGTCCGCCGAAGAGGGGGGCGGGTACAGCTTACCCGGGCTCAGGCATGTCAGGGGGCCTAGGTCCAAGAACACATACACATTTTTAAAATTTGGTGGGTGTGCGTGCGGGGCGGACGGGCACAAGGCCAGGAGGAGTTAGGTGAGTAGAGTAGAAGCTGCTCCCTCCCTCTCTATGCCCGTCCCCATCCACAGCTGCCAGCAGACTCCACGGCGGAAGAATGATTGGCTGCATGTCCGATGGAGCGGTGCCACGGAATGGATCTCTGTTAGCGATCTGAGGCACTACTCTCCCCTGTCACACTCAGCCGCCGGCGCTGCTTAGCCGGCACAGGCTGCTTAGACGGCTGAAGCTGCAGCCTGCACTAGCACACAGAGTTAGGCAGCACCTTCTATGTTTTATTTGTAGATTTAATAACAGTGCCATACAGAAAAGTAGGAGTGACAGGGGGACCGAGAGCTGCCAGGAAGGAGGGTAGAAAGAGTTGCAGGGGTGAGAGGGGGACGTGTAGAAGTGCAGGGAAGCAGAGAGTGCAAGGTAAACGGAAGGAGGGAATATCTAAATTGGTTTCACTTTATCAAAATCCGTACGACTTCTGTAGTTCTAGATACACCTCAGATCCCCGGCCATTCTAATGTGTGTGTAATACAGTATATATTGTGCCCAAAATGCTGTGGTCACACCCTCTCCAGAGGAACCCCGGGAAGCTGTTGTACCGGGGCCCAGGATTTCTCTCGCAGCCCTGCCCACCACTATAAGGTTGTGGACTAAAAGTCAGTGGAGGAGGAGAGAAAAGAACTGATGTTGTGGTGCGGGGGTTTCCGTTATTCGTAGCTTTAACAAGTGGCTTTATTCCCAAATGTATCCCCAATCAGAACAGATGGGAACATCACAGGGATAGAAGCTGATTATGTTACATTATATCAACAGCTTGTATTAGTACAAGATCGCTATGGGCCCAGGGACGTACCTTAATCCAGTGTTCCACATTGTCATAGTCAAAGGCTGGCTGCAAATAAGAACACAATATGATCAGCTGCCACTCCCAGTAATGGGCATTTCATGGTACACTAGGGGCACATGAGCGGCAGAGGGATCTGTTCTTCACAGGTAACAAGGAGATAGTAAGGGACATGACACACTGAGAGCTGAGAGGACAATAAGGGATGTGGCACACAGGGAGCCGAGGGGGACAGTAAGGGACGTTACACACGGGGAGCTGAGGTGACAGTAAGGGACGTGAAACACAAGGAGCTGAGGGGACGTGGCACACCAGGAGCTGAGGGGACAGTAAGGTATATGGCACAAGGAGCTGAGGGGGACAGTAAGGGACGGGGCACAAGGAGCTGAGGTGACAGTAAGGGACGTGAAACACAAGGAGCTGAGGGGACGTGGCACACCATCAGCTGAGGGGACAGTAAGGTACGTGGCACAAGGAGCTGAGGGGGACAGTAAGGGACGGGGCACAAGGAGCTGAGGGGGACAGTAAGGGACGTGACACACGGGGAGCTGAGGGGACAGTAAGGGACAGGACACATGGGGAGCAGAGGGGACAGTAAGGAATGTGGCACACGGGAAGCTGAGGGGACAATAAGGGATGTGGTACCCAGGGAGCTGAGGGGACAGTAAGGGAGGTGGCACAAGGAGCTGAGGGAGACAGTAAGGAACGTGGCACAAGAAGCTGAGGGGACAGTAAGGGATGTGGCACAAGGAGCTGAGGGGGAAATTAAGGGACATGGTACACAAGGAGATGAGGGGGACAGTAAGGGACGTGGCACACGGGGAGCTGAGGGGACAGTAAGGGACGTGGCACACGGGGAGCTGAGGGGACAGTAAGGGGCGTGGCAGAAGGAGCTGAGGGGACAGTAAGGGACGTGGCACAAGGAGCTGAGGGGACAGTAAGGGACGTGGCACAAGGAGCTGAGGGGACAGTAAGGGACGTGGCACAAGGAGCTGAGGGGACAGTAAGGGACGTGGCACAAGGAGCTAAGGGGACAGTAAGGGACGTGGTACACGGGGAGCTGAGGGGACAGTAAGGGACGTGGCACATGGGGAGCTGAGGGGACAGTAAGGGACGTGGCACACGGGGAGCTGAGGGGACAGTAAGGGACGTGGCACACGGGGAGCTGAGGGGACAGTAATGGACGTGGCACAAGGAGCTGAGGGGACAGTAAGGGACGTGGCACAAGGAGCTGAGGGGACAGTAAGGGACGTGGCACAAGGAGCTGAGGGGACAGTAAGGGACGTGGCACAAGGAGCTGAGGGGACAGTAAGGGACTTGGCACACGGGGAGCTGAGGGGACAGTAAGGGACGTGGCACACGGGGAGCAGAGGGGACAGTAAGGGACGTGGCACAAGGAGCTGAGGGGACAGTAAGGGACGTGGCACAAGGAGCTGAGGGGACAGTAAGGGACTTGGCACACGGGGAGCTGAGGGGACAGTAAGGGACGTGGCACACGGGGAGCTGAGGGGACAGTAAGGGGCGTGGCAGAAGGAGCTGAGGGGACAGTAAGGGACGTGGCACAAGGAGCTGAGGGGTACAGTAAGGGACGTGGCACAAGGAGCTGAGGGGACAGTAAGGGACGTGGCACAAGGAGCTAAGGGGACAGTAAGGGACGTGGCACAAGGAGCTGAGGGGACAGTAAGGGACGTGGCACAAGGAGCTAAGGGGACAGTAAGGGACGTGGTACACGGGGAGCTGAGGGGACAGTAAGGGACGTGGCACATGGGGAGCTGAGGGGACAGTAAGGGACGTGGCACACGGGGAGCTGAGGGGACAGTAAGGGACGTGGCACACGGGGAGCTGAGGGGACAGTAATGGACGTGGCACAAGGAGCTGAGGGGACAGTAAGGGACGTGGCACAAGGAGCTGAGGGGACAGTAAGGGACGTGGCACAAGGAGCTGAGGGGACAGTAAGGGACTTGGCACACGGGGAGCTGAGGGGACAGTAAGGGACGTGGCACACGGGGAGCAGAGGGGACAGTAAGGGACGTGGCACAAGGAGCTGAGGGGACAGTAAGGGACGTGGCACAAGGAGCTGAGGGGACAGTAAGGGACTTGGCACACGGGGAGCTGAGGGGACAGTAAGGGACGTGGCACACGGGGAGCAGAGGGGACAGTAAGGTGCGTGGCACAAGGAGCTGAGGGGGACAGTAAGGGACGTGGCACAAGGAGCTGAGGGGTACAGTAAGGGACGTGGCAGATGGGGAGCTGAGGGGACAGTAAGGGACGTAGCACAAGGGAGCAGAGGGGACAGCAAGGGACGTGGCACAAGGAGCTGAGGGGGACAGTAAGGGACGTGGCACAAGGAGCTGAGGGGGACAGTAAGGGACTTGGCATAAGGAGCGGAGGATACAGATGTCAGTAAGAGTAATGCTGGGTACACACCTACACATTTATCTGTCCAATCTATCTCCTGGGAACAAAAATCTGGCAATGTATGGGAGCATATGAAACTCCACCTTTGCTCCTAAATGCTGGAAAACAAACAGTTGGAATACCGATAAATAGTTTAAAGTCGTTTGATTTATCAAATTAAACCCAACAATAATTTGTATCCATTTTCCAATGTTTTGGAGAAATTGATCGATTGTTATTGTCTCCTACACATTTCCAGATGTTTGTTCCCACCAGACAGAATGGACAGATAAATCTTTGTGTGTGTATCCAGCTGTACACCCAGAGGGGGTTTCAGTGACATGTCCCGGCATTAGGATGATACCAGTACATGCAGTCACCTTGCTGGCCGGCCCCTGGCACACGGGGAGCTGAGGGGACAGTAAGGGACGTGGCACATGGGGAGCTGAGGGGACAGTAAGGGACGTGGCACACAGGGAGTCGAGGGGGACAGTAAGAAACGTGGCACAAGGAGCTGAGGGGACAGTAAGGGACGTGGCACACAGGGAGCTGAGGGAACAGTAAGGCCGGTTTCACACACTCCGTCTCCTGCCGGACGGTGAAATCCTGCACGGCCAGGGAGCCGTGCCGCACACATTAGTTATGAATGGACACTATTGTGTCCATTCACACGGGACGGCCACGGCCCGGCCGCACGGCTGCAGCCGGATCCCACCACTGGAAGGGACGGCTGCCGGGCTGTGTCCATCCCCTCCATGATAAACTATTGTGTGCGCCACGGCTCCCTGGCCGTGCGGGATTTCACCGTACGGCAGGAGCCGGAGTGTGTGAAACCGGCCTAAGGGACTTGGCACAAGGAGCGGAGGGGACAGATTCAGGAAGAGTAATGCTGGGTACACACCTACACATTTATCTGTCCAATCAATCTCCTGGGAACAAAAATCTGGCAATGTATGGGAGCATATGAAACTCCACCTTTGCTCCTAAATGCTGGAAAACAAACAGTAGGAATACCGATAAATTGTTTAAAGTCGTTTGATTTATTAAATTAAACCCAACAATAATTTGTATCCATTTTCCAGTGTTTTGGAGCAATTGATCGATTGTTATTGTCTCCTACTTCATTTCCCGATGTTTGTTCCCATCAGACAGATAAATCTTTGTGTGTGTACCCAGCTGTACACCGAGAGGGGGTGTCAGGGACATGTCCCGCCATTAGGATGACACCATTACATGCAGTCACCTTGCTGGCCGGCCCCTTGCTCTCCCTCCGCCAGCGGTACAGGCCCGGCCGGCTGCGGTTGTCGGTGGTTCCGGATAACATCTTTCCCGGCGTCAGTCCGGGATCAGTGACCGGCGGAGGCGTTGCCGCGGGTGATGCCGGGAGATGTAGTCCTTTCTGGTCCCTGAAACCTTCCCGCAGAGTAGACGGACACGTGTCAAGGACTTCACGTCCCGGCATGCTTTACGAAAGAGCGGAAGCGTCCTCTGTGTCCATGGTTACTGACTAATACAGTGACCCCAGAGTTAGGGCGAGCGGCCGGCTGCTGATGACGTCAGTGGATGTGATTGGAGGGATCTTGCCCAGGGAGGGACGTCAGAAGCCAGCGCCCCGGCCTGCTGCTGTCTGTGCGGTACACATGTGAGTTATCTGTGGGGTGTCTGAGCGGCAGCCTGACGGGTGTTACCTGTGTAAAGTGTGGGAACTCTAGGGCAGATATACTAAGCCTTGGAGAGATATAGTGGATGATCTAAAGCATGGGTCTTCAAACTGTGGCCCTCCAGATGTTGTGAAACTACATGTTCCAACATGCATTGCCACATTTTTTCCTATAAGAGCATGCCAAAACTGTCAGGGCATGCTGGGACATGTAGTTTCACAACATCTGGAGGGCCACCGTTTGAAGACCCATGATAAAGTATCAGCCAATCAGCCTTTAAAATATGAGGGGACACAGAGTGGTTACCTGACTGGGGGATGTAGCGCGGTTATGTGGCAGGGCTGGGTGGGGCGTTGTGTGGTTACCTGGTGGGGGACTTGTGGGGACGCCATGTGGTTACCTGGCGGGGGACATGTGGAAACGGCGTTCAGTTACCTCGTGGGGAATGTGTGGGGACGCCATGTGGTTATCTGGCGGGGGACATGTGGGGACGGCATGCGGTTACCTAGTGGGGAATGTGTGGGGATGCCGTGCAGTTACCTGGCGGGGGACGTGTGGGGACAACAGGTGGTTACCTGGTGGGGAATGTGTGGGGAGACCATGTGGTTATCTAACGGGGGACATGTGGGGATGGCATGTGGTTACCTGGTGGGAAATTTGTGGGGATGCCATGCAGTTACCTGGCGGGGGACATGTGGGGACGCCGGGTGGTTACCTGGTGGGGGACGCCGTGGGGATGCCATGCAGTTACCTGATTGGGGACATTGTAATTTTCTTCTTTCTTGTCATTTAGTCCCTAGCCGTGGTGTCCCTGGATGATGATGAAGCTGACGATTAGTAAAGTGACCAACAGAGCTCGCCTCGGGGTCATTACCAGCTTGGGCCAGAATGGGGAGAAAACCCTAGAGGTTCCAGGCTGTCTTCTGTACACAAAAACCGCCTCCCCGCCTCATCTTACCCATGATACCCTGCAGACCATCGAAGGCGTCCCACCTGTAACTCATGTCACACTCTCCACCCTGTAAGCATCAGCCGACACATTATCAGCATTAGACTATTGCCATATTTAACCACTTTTCTTCTGGTGCTTTGCAACAAGCACCCAGGTAGCTCCTTGCATGGCTGGGGACAGTTAGTGAGGGCACAAGATGACCACACCCAGGAATAACAGTGATCTGTGGGTCATCTCCTGCCATGCCCAGCAATGGTCCGATGCCACCTGCGAGAGACCTTTATCACTAGGCTGAGTCCCTAGTCTGGTGTTTTACTCACCTGAAGCCAACAGAGCATTATAATAGATATCAGCTGATTGGCACCTAAAAATCGAAGGGCTGAGCTTAGAGTGGGGCTGTAGCCATTGTTAAAGGTGACATTACCAGAAGAATAACCTGTGTGTCGGCATTGTAACAATGTTGACCTGCTGAATGTATAACTGATATACTGAACCCCTCAATGATTCTATGTTGGAGGGGGAAGAGATGGATTATTATTCTGAGCCTCTGTGCGTGTTTCAGGGCAGAACATCAGGAGGTCCTAGAGGAATATAAGGACGGAGTCAGGAAGTTTGCAGGTGAGTGCAGCCAGGTATGTGTGCACGCTCTTCTAGATCTGTAGTGTTTGCGGTAATTACAGCCACCGCAAACTACATGGGGAGGCAGGGAAATTCCTGATCCTTCTATTCAGTAGAAACTAGCGCTATCACTAAGGAGGGAGGCAAAACGTGCTTCCGGTACCAGTTGTGTATTATGTACAGGGTGATTAATGTGTCCTGGAATGTGACTTTCTCACTGTCTCTAGCACCAGAATAATTATTATGGTTTATTTATATGGCATCACAAGGGATCCGCAGCGCCTAACAAAGCACATCAACAAATGAGCAAAACAGCACAACAGCGACTTGCAGTACAAGACAGAGCTGGAGCAGTCAGGAAGGACAGCCAGGAGAGGGCAGCTTCCTGCAGACCAATGGAGTGATGGGTTTGCAGGAGGAGGGGGTGTTCCACTCTATTAGGAGCAGCAGAGAGGTCCAGGAGAATAAGAGAGCAGTGGCCCTTTTATTTGGCAGCATGTGGGTCATTGCAGACTTTCGTGAGGGTAGTTAGATTGTAGAGGATGGAAGCCAGACTGAGATGGGTCCTTCAGGGAGTGGAAGGATGATAAGGTGGTTGTAGACAATACGCCTGAGGAGTTTGGAGGCTGTAGAGAGGAGAGAAATGGGTGGATAGTTGTGAGTATGGAAGACGCGGCCATGCTTGGAGTCTGAGGGGAGAGAAGCGCACATTTTTAAACTGTAAAGTAATGGGAAAGAGGACGATGTGGCAGGAGCCTGCAGGTTAATGGACCCTAGGAGGTTACAGTCTAGGATTGGTCAGTGTTACGGGGCTGATTCCAGTGCAGTGTGCCGATGGAAACGTTTCCATGATAGAATTGTGACCTGTGTACCTGCAATAACATGTTATTGTAATGTAACGTAGCACTTGTGTTGACACCCTCCCTCATCAGTAAACCATAAGCTAGAAAGATGTTGCTTATCTGCAGGTTCCTGTCCTGTGTGGCGACACCTATGTCATACATCTGGCTGTTATTAGTCTGTGGCAGGATGTGACCCACTAACAGACACCGTCATGTGCTTGTCTCCTGTAGGGTTATCAGACACAGTCTTATATTGCTCAGTCAGCGACCCCATCACCCCGGACCCGCCAGGATATAACACTAACAAGGTAAATTCCGCCCAGGTCCCTGCGCACAAAACCTGACCGCGTTTCCATCGGTATGATGCATTGTATAAAACAGCTGAGCTTAGAGAAATGAAAATAAACTTTGTCATCTTAATTAATAATCCGGATTGGTATAGGAGTTGGCACGTACAGCAAGCTTCCACTGACTATCACATATAGCCCTGTCCGGCAAAAGCTCCTACAGCAGCCAACCGGGGGCGGCTCGTGGGCCCCTTATGAAGTTTAATAAACATTCTACCATTGTCATTCTGGGGGGTGGGGGTTTGCATGGTGATTGTTGGGCTGTACATCAAAGTTATTAAGCTTACTGAATTTTAAATATGGTGTGGTAGAAGTTTGTATGTTCTCTCCACATTTGTGTGAGGATTTCTCCATCGGACATTTGAGTTGCTCAGAATGTCCGGTACATGGCTGCCAGTGCCAATGGAACGCCATCTCTTGATATAGTCCATGACATTGGCACGCACGCCAACAGTCCCACAGACAAAAGCCGTCCCCCACCGCTCTGGAAGGTTTATCAGATAGCATGGGCGGTCATGATGGAGATCCGATGCTGGGTCTTGGGACGCAATGCCAGCAGAAGGGTCTTTATTCCACAGGGACCTACTGCAGCACAGACATATTTTAGCACTCTCTGGAGAAGAGATAAAATGAAAGGAGATAAAGCACCAGCCAATCAACTCCCAACTGTCATTTTGCAAACCCAAGTCATTGGCTGGTGCTTTAACTCCTTTCACTTTATTTCCAGTTTCTCTCTTCTCCAGGCTTAATACATCTACCTCTTCAGTCTGTATCTCTCTGATGAAATATAGACCAGAATGTGCTAGAAGTGCCACAGCAAAGAGCGACACCCCAGGCAGGAAAGAGGAACTGCACAGGTTTAGAGAGGTGCAGAGTGTTAGAATGAACACTAAGGGGTAAATATACTAAAGGTGGCCATACACACGCAGATTTATCTTCAGATCTTCGTGTTCCTTCTAGGAACCAAATGGGGCAGGGCGCTGGTGTATTTGGGGCAGCATAAGGGGGTGGACCGGGCACGCCGACGTCACTAAAGGGGGCGTGCCTGGGAACGCCGACGTCACTAAAGGGGGCGTGCCCGGCCACGCCGACGTCACTAAAGGGGGCGTGCCCGGGCACGCCGACGTCACTAAAGGGGGCATGCCCGGCTGTGACTGCGTCCCTGAGCTGCTGGGAAAGCGCCGGGCACTGCCATCTTCGGCGGTGCTGGGCTTCACCAGTGCACTCCGGCGGGACAGACAGCAGGCTTTTTTAGCGGGGCGCTGCTAGAGGGGCAGGGCGCATTTTGCCCTTTAAAAATCTGGCAGGGCGCAGCGCCCCGCTAAAACAGCCTAGCGGGAGCATTAGATCTGGCTTGTTGGAACAAACACATGGTTATGGATGAGAGCAAATGACAGTTGACCATTTGCTTGGAAATGCTGGAAAACTGACAAACTGTCACTCATCCATAACCATGTGTTTGTTCCAATCAGCCAGATCTGAAGATAAATGAAATTAGATACAATTTCTCAGGTCCGTTCCCCATTATTTCCGACCTTCTGCACTTAGGTAAAGTGAGACACGTTGTGTAGATACCGCATGTAGAGTTTATGGTGTGTTTTGAGCATTATAATCGCTCGTTGAGTCTACGCTGGATTGGAAGTAAATATATGTTCTGGTTTCTCCATGGTGGGATCTGCAGACTGTGTCCATGTGGTGTTCAGGGGGCCGGGTGGAGGTGACACCCCAGAAGTTCATGTCTCTACAGCGTGCCCTGAAGGTGGACTGGTTTCAGTGCCTGTCCGATGGGGAGGTGATGCCGGAGGGCTTCTCCAGGAAACGAGCGAAGAAGTCGGTAGACCGCTCTCTGGAGTATCTCGATGAGTGCCTCCAGCTGCTTGCTGAGACTGAGGTGAGACTATATTTTGTTAGATGGATCTCTTCCAGGGTTGTTGCCTTGGCAACGACCACTTTCTGCCTTTGGTTTGTGTTTGCATGATCTCTATGTACACAATCATGTGACACAAAACCCCTTCCAGACACAATAAGAATAATCTATTGGGGGTGTCCAGTTGACCCTAGAGATCTCACACTCTGCTGGAATGTTGGTTATTATTCAGCTTTGTTCCCTCACATCTTCACGTTCAGGAGCTGAGGCAAAAGGTTGTGATCGGGGCCATTGAAGGAGGTGACCTCCTGGAAGAGCGACTGCGGTCAGCACGTGAGACGGCAAAGAGACCCGTAGGTGGCTTCCTGCTGGACGGATTTCATGAGAGCACGATGAGCCAAGAGACCAAGCTAAAGCTCATCTCATCGGTCACGGCAGAGTTACCGGAAGACAAACCCCGGTCAGTGTTTTCTGTGTACTGTTCTTCCAACTATTTCTACACTTCAGCAGCGGCTTAAGGTTCACATGAATCTAATGAAGGGATTCTTATTACATAATTGTATAGTCTCCATATTATACAGCTCTAATAACATACTCTGTGCACTTTGTCATATAAAACTCTAATAACATACTCTGTGCACTCCATCATATAAAGCTCTAATAACATACTCTGTGCACTCCGTCATATAAAGCTCTAATAACATACTCTGTGCACTTCGTCATATAAAACTCTAATAACGTACTATACGCACTCTGTCATATAAAGCTCTACTAACATACTCTGTGCACTCCGTCATATAAAGCTCTAATAACATACTCTGTGCACTTCGTCATATAAAACTCTAATAACATACTATACGCACTCTGTCATATAAAGCTCTACTAACATACTCTGTGCACTTCGTCATATAAAACTCTAATAACATACTCTGTGCACTCCGTCATACACAGCTCTAATAACATACTCTGTGCACTCCATCAAATAAACCTCTACTAACATACTATACGCACTCTGTCATATAAAGCTCTACTAACATACTCTGTGCACACCGTCATATAAAGCTCTACTAACATACTCTGTGCACACCGTCATATAAAGCTCTAATAACATACTATGTGCACACCGTCATATAAAGCTCTAATAACATACTCTGTGCACTCCGTCATATAAAGCTTTAATAACATACTCTGTGCACTCCGTCATATAAAGCTCTAATAACATACTCTGTGCACTTCGTCATATAAAGCTCTAATAACATACTCTGTGCACTCCATCATATAAAGCTCTAATAACATACTCTGTGCACTCCGTAATATAAAGCTCTAATAACATACTATACGCACTCTGTCATATAAAGCTCTAATAACATACTCTGTGCACTCCATAATATAAAGCTCTAATAACATACTCTGTGCACTCCGTCATATAAAGCTCTAATAACATACTCTGTGCACTCCGTCATATAAAGCTCTAATAACATACTCTGTGCACTCCGTCATATAAAGCTCTAATAACATACTCTGTGCACTCCGTCATATAAAGCTCTAATAACATACTCTGTGCACTCCGTCATATAAAGCTCTAATAACATACTCTGTGCACTCCGTCATATAAAGCTCTAATAACATACTATACGCACTCTGTCATATAAAGCTCTAATAACATACTCTGTGCACTCCGTCATATAAAGCTCTAATAACATACTCTGTGCACTCCGTCATATAAAGCTCTAATAACATACTCTGTGCACTCCGTCATATAAAGCTCATATAACATACTCTGTGCACTCCGTCATATAAAGCTCTAATAACATACTCTGTGCACTCCGTCATATAAAGCTCTAATAACATACTATACGCACTCTGTCATATAAAGCTCTAATAACATACTCTGTGCACTCTGTCATATAAAGCTCTAATAACATACTCTGTGCACTCCGTCATATAAAGCTCTAATAACATACTCTGTGCACTCCGTCATATAAAGCTCTAATAACATACTCTGTGCACTCCGTCATATAAAGCTCTAATAACATACTATACGCACTCTGTCATATAAAGCTCTAATAACATACTCTGTGCACTCCGTAATATAAAGCTCTAATAACATACTCTGTGCACTCCGTCATATAAAGCTCTAATAACATACTCTGTGCTCTCTGTCATATAAAGCTCTAATAACATACTCTGTGCACTCAGTCATACAAAGCTCTAATAACATACTCTGTGCACTCCGTCATACAAAGCTCTAATAACATACTCTGTGCATTCCGTCATACAAAGCTCTAATAACATACTCTGTGCACTCGTCATATAAAGCTCTAATAACATACTCTATGCACTCTGTCATATAAAGCTCTAATAACATACTCTGTGCACTCTGTCATATAAAGCTCTAATAACATACTCTGTGCACTCTGTCATATAAAGCTCTAATAACATACTCTGTGCACTCCGTCATATAAAGCTCTAATAACATACTCTGTGCACTCCGTCATATAAAGCTCTAATAACATACTCTGTGCACTCCGTCATATAAAGCTCATATAACATACTCTGTGCACTCCGTCATATAAAGCTCTAATAACATACTCTGTGCACTCCGTCATATAAAGCTCTAATTCTGATTTTCGTCATACCACTCCATTGTAGCCCTCGAAACATGACACGTCGCATTGTCGTCCTGGAACACACAATCATCGTTCCCATAGAAATGCAACAACGTAGGTAACATGGAGTTATCCACCGATATCATGTTCCCATGCACCTGCATGAGCGGGCCCACGCTATGCCAACAGAAACCACCCCAGAACATGATGCCTCCACCTCCAAATTTGACTGTTGGCACTACACATTCGGGTAACAGGCGTTCTCCAGGCAATCGCCATACCCACACTCTCCCATCTGATCGAAACAATGTGAAGCGCGATTCGTCGCTCCACAGAACTTGTTTCCCTTGCTCCACCATCCAGTTTTTCCGCTCCTTTCGTGTATCGGTTTTTGTGATCAGAGGCTTGTGAGCCGCAGCTCGACCATGATAACGGAGTGCGTTTCCTGTCCGTCATTTTATCAGCAAATGATCTGCTACGACGCTTGCTTCCATATTTATACATGTAGGAAGATGCCATTATTTCAGAGTTAAACCAGGGTGTCCAATGACTTTCTTCCACATAGTGTATAAAGCTCTACTGACATACTCTGTGCACTCCATCATAGAAAGCTCTAACAAAACATACTGTAAACATACTCTGTGCCCATATAATACTGCGACTTCTCCAAGGGCAGAAGTCACATGCGATTCCCCCTTGAACCCGCCAGGATCAGAATCGGGGACAAAAAACACACGATGTGACACTTTTTTTACCTGATTTCTCGGCCTGATCTGTCAAAATTGGGCGAAAAAGGCCCAAATCCTTACAGCTCTACTAACACACGCTATACATAACATATTCTGAAGCTCTAATAACACTCTACACACGCACACACACACTCCATACTATTTGCTACGTCTATACAACGTCATCAGTTTTAAAGGTTTAATAACGTATGTTGGTCACACACCAATTATAAAGTTCAACTAACATACACTACGTACTAAGTCATTAGATGTATATTGTATGTGCATGTTATAAAGCTGTGATATAATATCTTATGATGACAAACCTTTGGTTATTTTATAATGTCTGTGTGGCGTTACACAGGCGCCAGTACACATAAACACTTTCCTGACTCTCACCTGTATGTTCTGCAGACTCATACATGGCGTTGGGCGGCCGGACGAGGTCCTAGACTGCATTGAGAGTGGGGTGGACCTGTATGACAGCAGCTTCCCGTACGCGGTTACAGAGAGGGGATGCGCTCTGTCCTTTAATCACCAATACCAGCCGGACCCTGAGACTGCAGGTGGACATCAGAGTCCGTCTTATGGTATTTGTGAGGGATTCTGTGGTACAGGATCTGTATGTATATATTAAGGTTATTGGTGTGTGACGCTCCAAGTTCTGTCACCCGGTTCTCCCAAAGGATAAGAGGGCAGTGCCTGCTATGTCACTACAGCGGGATAACGCAGCGGGGTCTGCTACGTCACTACAGCGGGATAACTGGTACTACATCACTGCAGCGGGATAACGGGTGCTACGTCACTGCAGCGGTATAACGGGGCGGCTCCTGCTACGTCACTACAGCGGGATAACAGGGCGGCTCCTGTAACGTCACTACAGCGGGATAACTGGCGGCTCCTGCTACGTTGCTACAGCGGGATAACGGGGCGGCTCCTGCTACGTCACTACAGCAGGATAACGGGGCGGCTCCTGTAACGTCACTACAGCGGGATAACTGGCGGCTCCTGCTACGTCACTACAGCGGGATAACGGGGCGGCTCCTGCTACGTCACTACAGTGGGATAACGGGGCGGGCCTGCTACGTCACTACAGCGGGATAACGGGGCGGGGTCTGCTACGTCACTACAGCGGGATAACGGGCGGCTCCTGCTACGTCACTACAGCGGGATAACGGGGCGGCTCCTGCTACGTCACTACAGCGGGATAACGGGGCGGCTCCTGCTACGTCACTACAGCGGGATAACGGGGCAGGGTCTGCTACGTCACTACAGCGGGATAACGGGGCAGGGTCTGCTACGTCACTACAGCGGGATAACGGGGCAGGGTCTGCTACGTCACTACAGCGGGATAACGGGGCAGGGTCTGCTACGTCACTACAGCGGGATAACGGGGCAGGGTCTGCTACGTCACTACAGCGGGATAACGGGGCAGGGTCTGCTACGTCACTACAGCGGGATAACGGGGCGGCTCCTGCTACGTCACTACAGCGGGATAACGGGGCGGCTCCTGCTACGTCACTACAGCGGGATAACGGGGCGGCTCCTGTTACGTCACTACAGCGGGATAACGGGGCAGGGTCTGCTACGTCACTACAGCGGGATAACGGGGCAGGGTCTGCTACGTCACTACAGCGGGATAACGGGGCGGCTCCTGCTACGTCACTACAGCGGGATAACGGGCGGCTCCTGCTACGTCACTACAGCGGGATAACGGGGCGGCTCCTGCTACGTCACTACAGCGGGATAACGGGGCGGCTCCTGTTACGTCACTACAGCGGGATAACGGGGCGGCTCCTGCTACGTCACTACAGCGGGATAACGGGGCTGCGCCTGCTACGTCACTACAGCGGGATAACGGGGCTGCACCTGCTACGTCACTACAGCTTGATAACGGGGCGGGGTCTGCTACGTCACTACAGCGGGATAACGGGGCGGCTCCTGCTACGTCACTACAGCGGGATAACGGGGCGGCTCCTGCTACGTCACTACAGCGGGATAACGGGGCGGCTCCTGCTACGTCACTACAGCGGGATAACGGGGCGGCTCCTGCTACGTCACTACAGCGGGATAACGGGGCGGCTCCTGCTACGTCACTACAGCGGGATAACGGGGCAGGGTCTGCTACGTCACTACAGCGGGATAACGGGGCAGGGTCTGCTACGTCACTACAGCGGGATAACGGGGCAGGGTCTGCTACGTCACTACAGCGGGACAACAGGGCGGCTCCTGCTACGTCACTACAGCGGGATAACTGGCGGCTCCTGCTACATCACTACAGTGGGATAATGGGGCTGCGCCTGCTACGTCACTACAGCGGGATAACGGAGCTGCGCCTGCTACGTCACTACAGCAGGATAACGGGGCTGCGCCTGCTACGTCACTACAGCTTGATAACAGGGCGGGGTCTGCTACGTCACTACAGCGGGATAACATGGCGGCTCCTGCTACTTCACTACAGCTTGATAATGGGGCAGGGTCTGCTACGTCACTACAGCGGGATAACAGGGCGGCTCCTGCTACTTCACTACAGCGGGATAACGGCTATGTAACAGCAAGCGTTTTCCAGCCACCTACCTCACTCCTCTAGTTATATAATGTGCTAGCTCTGTGCACAACAGTGACGTGAATCACCTCTTTCAGTTCTAGACAAGGAAGAAATCTGCAATGGGGATGGGAACGTTGATGGAGAGAATGAGGTTGAGGACCCAGAGATTGATCGCTCCAAAATGACGACCTATGAGATCTGCCTGTGGGAGAAAAGGTCTGTATGATGCGGCCCCTGTACTACGTGCATGTGCCTTATGGTGCGGCCCCTGTACTACGTGCATGTGCCTTATGGGTGCGGCCCCTGTACTACGTGCATGTGCCTTATGGGTGCGGTCCCTGTACTACGTGCCTGTGCCTTATGGGTGCGGTCCCTGTACAACGTGCCTGTGCCTTATGGGTGCGGTCCCTGTACTACATGTATGTTCCTTATGGTGCGGCCCCTGTACTACGTGCATGTGCCTTATGGGTGCGGTCCCTGTACTACATGTATGTTCCTTATGGTGCGGCCCCTGTACTACGTGCATGTGCCTTATGGGTGCGGTCCCTGTACTACGTGCCTGCGCCTTATTGTGCAGTCCCTGTACTACATGTATGTTCCTTTATGGTGCGGTCCCTGTACTACGTGCATGTGCCTTATGGGTGCGGTCCCTGTACTACGTGCCTGCGCCTTATTGTGCAGTCCCTGTACTACATGTATGTTCCTTATGGTGTGGCCCCTGTACTACATGCATGTTCCTTGTGGTGCGGCCCCTGTACTGCGTGTCTTGTGGTGCGGCCCCTGTACTGCGTGTCTTGTGGTGCGGCCCCTGTACTACATGCATGTTCCTTATGGTGCGGCCCCTGTACTGCAAGTCTTGTGGTGCGGCCCCTGTACTTCTGACATCTCTGGCTATGTATTCATTACGTGCTGTACACCTTTATCGCTGCCCCAGGTTCCGCGAGGACTTCAGACCGCTGCTCCCGGGCTGTACATGTTATTGTTGCCGCAATCACACCCGTGCCTACGTCCACCACCTACTGACATCTAAGGAGTTATTGGCCGGCATTCTCCTCATGATCCACAACTTCCAGCAATACTTCAGCTTCTTCCGCTCCATACGGGAAGCTCTGAGAGATGGGAAACTCAGCGTCCTAAAGCAGATGCTCCAGAGACCAGCGCCCTGACCTATCCCTTCCGTCTGTGACTTATCTTATTAATATTTTATTTTCTCAGTTCCTGTACAAATATATTAAAATTTCCTAGACTTTGTAAAACTCGGCCCTTGTCATTCTGTCAGGGTCGCCTGTTCTCGGGTTATGTCGAGACTTTTGCCCCTGAAAAAGGGATTACACTCCCCGATCTCTATCCCGCATTCATTTTCCAAATATAACCCCCACTACTATGAGGAAACCTTAACTTCTTTCCACAAAGACAATGAAATCCCAGTTACTGTCACCCAAACAGTATTCTGGAATAATCTATACAGCATGTATTGGCTGGATCCAGAAGCAAGAGGTATCCAATAAGAGTCGCAGAGCCAAATCTTTTTAAATGAAGTTTAATATGAGAAAGATACAATAAAGATACAATGGTCAGAAGTCTTCATCAAACAAGTTTTCTATAAACCTAATCTATGGGAAGACACAAGCTGAGAGCGAGTCTCCGTCAGATGGGCTTCCAGGAATTGTACATATTCCAGAAATTATTTTGAATTTTATTTTCATGGCTCACTATTTTATATAAGCGTTTTTGTCTTATAGTGATGTTGAATTGATATTATATACATCTTATCATATGTCACAATTTTTCTTTTTTTGTATATACATTTTTTTTAAACATTTTTTATACTGTTTGACACTTTAAGTGGGAGATGTATCAAATCTTGTCCAGGAGGAAAGTGCAGAATAACAATCTGCTTCTAAATATCTATATGCAGCACATTGGTGAGTGTTCTGGGGGCTCCCACTTATATGCAGCACAGCGGTGAGCGTTCTGGGATTCCCACTTTTTTTCAGCTCAGCCGTGAGTGTTCCAGGGGTTCCCGCTTATATGCAGCACAGTGGTGAGCGTTCTGGGATTCCCACTTTTTTGCAGCTCAGCCGTGAGTGTTCCAGGGGTTCCCGCTTATATGCAGCACAGCGGTGAATGTTCCAGGGGTCCCGATTATATGCAGCACAGCGGTGAGTGTTCCAGGGGTTCCCGCTTATATGCAGCACAGCGGTGAGTGTTCCAGGGGTTCTGATTATATGCAGCACAGCGGTGAGCGTTCTGGGATTCCCACTTTTTTGCAGCTCAGCAGTGAGTGTTCCGGTGGCTCCCGCTTATATGCAGCACATTGGTGAGTGTTCCGGGGCTCTCGCTTATATGCAGCCCAGCAGTGAGTGTTCCAGAGGCTATATGCAGCACAGTGGTGAGCATGCTGGGATTCCTGCTTTTATGCAGCACAGTGGTGAGCATGCTGGGATTCCTGCTTTTATTCAGCACAGTGGTGAGCATGCTGGGATTCCTGCTTTTATTCAGCACAGTGGTGAGCATGCTGGGATTCCTGCTTTTATTCAGCACAGTGGTGAGCATGCTGGGATTCCTGCTTTTATTCAGCACAGTGGTGAGCATGCTGGGATTCCTGCTTTTATTCAGCACAGTGGTGAGCATGCTGGGATTCCTGCTTTTATGCAGCACAGTGGTGAGTATGCTGGGATTCCTGCTTTTATTCAGCACAGTGGTGAGCATGCTGGGATTCCTGCTTTTATTCAGCACAGTGGTGAGCATGCTGGGATTCCTGCTTTTATTCAGCACAGTGGTGAGCATGCTGGGATTCCTGCTTTTATTCAGCACAGTGGTGAGCATGCTGGGATTCCTGCTTTTATTCAGCACAGTGGTGAGCATGCTGGGATTTCTGCTTTTATGCAGCTCAGCGGTGAGTGTTCTGAGGGTTTCCACTTAGCTGCAGCACAGCAGTCAGTGTGTTGGGGTTCCCACTTATATGCAGAACAACAGTGAGTGTGCTGGGGAACTTGCTTATATGCAGCACTGCAATGAGTCTGTGGGGGAACCCACTTATCCGCAGCAGAGCCGTAAGTTTCCCGGGAGTTTAAAGCTTATATACAGCACAGCGGTGAGTGTTACAGGGGTTCCCGCTTAGCGGCAGCACAGCGGTGAGTGTTCTGGGGGTTCCGGCTTGTCTGCAGCACAGAGATAAGTATGCTGGGGTTCCCGCTTATATGCAGCACAGTGATGAGTGTTCCAAGGGTTTCTGCTTATGTGCAGCACAGCGGTAAGTGTGCTGGGATTCAAACTTATATGCAGCGGTTAGTGTGCTGGGGTTCTCGCTTATATGCAGCATAGTAGTGGGGTTTCTAGAGATTATATGCAGCACATCGGTGAGTGTTCCGTGTGTTCCCGGTTATCTGTAGCACAGCAGTGAATGTTCCAGGGGTTCCTGCTGATCTGCAGGACAGCAGTAAGTGTGCTGGGATTCCTGCTTGTATGCAGCACAGTGATCAGTGTTCTGAGGATCCTGTGTTTATGCAGCACAGTGGTGTCTTGGGGCTTCCTGATTATATGCAGTACAGCAGTGAGCATTCCAGGGATTCCCACTTATATGCAGCACAATGGTGAGTCTGCTGGGGAACCCGCTTATACACAGCACAGTAGTGAGAGTTCCAGGGGTTATATGCAGCACAGCGGTGTGCTGGGGTTCTCGCTTATCTGCAGCACAGCGATGAATGAGCTGGGGCTTCCGACTTATCTGCAGCACAGTAGTGACAGTTCCAGAGGTTATATGCAGCACAGCAGTGAGTTCTGGGTGTTCTTGCTTATATACAACACAGCGGTGAGTGTTTCAGAGGTTCCAGCTTATATGCAGCACTTTGGTGAGTGTTCCAGGGGTTCCTACTTATATCCAGCACAGCGGTAAGTGTGCCGGAGTTCCCAATTAAATGCAGCACAGCAGTGACCACTAGGGAGTTCCTGCTTATATGCAGCACAGTGGTGAGTGTGCTGGTAAACCCTTATATGCAGCACAGCGGTGTCCTGGGGATTCCCGCTTATATGCAGCACAGTGGTGAGTCTTCTGGGGACACGATTATATGCAGCACAGCGGTGAGTCTTCTGGGGAACTGACTTCTATTCAGCACAGCTGTGTCTTGGGGGTTCCCGCTTATATGTAGCACTGTTATAATCTGATATTTATTTCGCTTTATCAAGATGTCCACTATGGATGCGCCATAAAGCAATGTCTGCTGCGAATGCGCGTTGCGAAGCATGACCACCCTGCAGAAACACACTATGATCTAAACTGCAAATGTTCCTTATAATATTTATTTATTAACAGTTTCTTATATAGCGCACACATATTCCGCAGCGCTTTACAGAGAACATTCACATCAGTCCCTGCCCCAATGGAGGTTACAATCTATGTTCCCTACCACTTGCACACGCACACGGACATTATAAGGCTAATTTTGTTTGGAGCCAATAAACCTACCAGTATATTTTTGGATTGTGGGAGGAAACCGGAGTATCCGGAGGAAACCCACGCAAGTACGGGGAGAATATACAAACTCCGCACAGTTAGGGCCATGGTGAGGATAGAACACACAGAGGTCCAGAGGTTCCCGCTTATATGCAGCACAGCAGTATCCCGGTGATTCCCGCTTATACTGTATGCAGCACAGCGGTGAGTGTGCTGGGGAACCCTCATATGCTTCACAGTGGTCCAGAGGTTCCCGCTTATATTCAGCACAGCAGTGTCCTGGCAATTCCCGCTTATACTGTATGCAGCACAGCATTGAGAGTGCTGGGGAACCCTCATGCTTCACAGCGGTCCAGAGGTTCCAGCTTATATGCAGCACAGCAGTGTCCTGGGATTCAAACTTATATGCAGCGGTAAGTGTGCTGGGGTTCTCGCTTATATGCAGCATAGTAGTGGGGTTTCCAGAGATTATATGCAGCACATCGGTGAGTGTTCCGTGTGTTCCCGGTTATCTGTAGCACAGCAGTGAATGTTCCAGGGGTTCCTGCTGATCTGCAGGACAGCAGTAAGTGTGCTGGGATTCCTGCTTGTATGCAGCACAGTGATCAGTGTTCTGAGGATCCTGTGTTTATGCAGCACAGTGGTGTCTTGGGGCTTCCTGATTATATGCAGTACAGCAGTGAGCATTCCAGGGATTCCCACTTATTTGCAGCACAGTGGTGAGTCTGCTGGGGAACCCGCTTATACACAGCACAGTAGTGAGAGTTCCAGGGATTATATGCAGCACAGCGGTGTGCTGGGGTTCTCGCTTATCTGCAGCACAGCGATGAATGAGCTGGGGCTTCCAACTTATCTGCAGCACAGTAGTGACAGTTCCAGAGGTTATATGCAGCACAGCAGTGAGTTCTGGGTGTTCTTGCTTATATACAACACAGCGGTGAGTGTTCCAGAGGTTCCAGCTTATATGCAGCACTTTGGTGAGTGTTCCAGGGGTTCCTACTTATATGCAGCACAGCGGTAAGTGTGTCGGAGTTCCCAATAAAATGCAGCACAGCAGTGACCACTAGGGAGTTCCTGCTCATATGCAGCACAGTGGTGAGTGTGCTGGGAAACCCTCATATGCAGCAAAGCGGTGTCCCGGGGATTCCCGCTTATATGCAGCACAGCGGTGAGTCTTCTGGCGAACTGACTTCTATTCAGCACAGCTGTGTCTTGGGGGTTCCCGCTTATATGTAGCACTGTTATAATCTGTTATTTATTTCGCTTTATCAAGATGTCCACTATGGATGCACCTGCGAATGCGCGTTGCGAAGCATGACCGCCCTGCAGAAACACACTATGATCTAAACTGCAATTATATTCACTATATAATGTACCTTATAATATTTATTTATTAACAGTTTCTTATATAGTGCATACATATTCCGCAGCGCTTTACAGAGAATAGTTGAACATTCACATCAGTCCCTGCCCCAGTGGAGCTTACAATCTATATTCCCTACCACATGTACAGGCACACAGACATTATAGGGCTAATTTTGTTTGGAGCCAATAAACCTACCAGTATATTTTTGGATTGTGGGAGGAAACCGGAGTATCCGGAGGAAACCCACGCAAGTACGGGGAGAATATACAAACTTTGCACAGTTATAGCCATGGTGAGGATAGAACACACAGAGGTCCAGAGGTTCCCGCTTATATGCAGCACAGCAGTGTCCCGGTGATTCCCGCTTATACTGTACGCAGCTAGTGGTGAGTGTGCTGGGGAACCCTCATATGCTTCACAGCGGTCCAGAGGTTCCCGCTTATATTCAGCACAGCAGTGTCCTGGCAATTCCCGCTTATACTGTATGCAGCACTGAGAGTGCTGGGGAACCCTCATGCTTCACAGCGGTCCAGAGGTTCCAGCTTATATGCAGCACAGTAGTGTCCCGGCAATTCCCACTCATACTGTATGCAGCACAGCGGTACCCCTGAGGTTCCTTCTTATCTGCAGCAAAGCAGTGAGTCTGCTGGGGGACCCGCTTATATGCAGCACAGCAGTGTCCTAGCGATTCCCGCTTATACTGTATGCAGCACAGTGGTGAGTGTGCTGGGGAACCCTCATATGCTTCATAGCGGTCCAGAAGTTCCCGCTTATATGCAGCACAGCAGTGTCCCAGCGATTCCCGCTTATACTGTATGCAGCACAGCGGTGAGTGTGCTGGGGAACCCTCATAGGCTTCACAGCGGTCCAGAGGTTCCCACTTATATGCAGCACAGCAGTGTCCTGGTGATTTCCGCTTATACTGTATGCAGCACAGCAGTGAGTGTGCTGGGGAACCCTCATATGCTTCACAGCGGTCCAGAGGTTCCCGCTTATATGCAGCACAGCAGTGTCCCGGCGATTCCAGCTTATACTGTATGCAGCACAGCGGTGCCCCAGAGGTTCCTTCTTATCTGCAGCAAAGTGGTGAGTCTGCTGGGGGACCTGCTTATATGCAGCACAGCATTGTCCGTGATTCCCGCTTATACTGTATGCAGCACAGCGGTGCCCCAGAGGTTCCTTCTTATCTGCAGCACAGCAGTGATTCTGCTGGGGGACCCACTTATATGCAGCACAGTGGTGTCCTGGAGTTTCCTGCTTATATGCAACTTTTTTAAAGGACTATGCCACCGCCATACTGTATAAGTAGATGTTGATAACTCTGTAAAGGGCCCACGATGGACAGATTATGACAGGTATTGGTTATAACCAGGATGTAAGAGGCTCAGAATAAGGAATCCGCAGCTTCTGATATTACTACTTTGTACTTGGTTGCAGTTCTCCATTTATAAGACGTTCCCGTTCCAATCTAGAACGCTGCGTCTCTTCCACCTCCGTCACCGCCGGTGTCTCTCTGTTGTGCTGCAGACTCACCACTTTGCACGGACTAAATGAGCTCTAACAAATTGGATAAAAACAAGTTTTCTGGTAATTGATGCTATCGCGTTGCAGGGTTATTAATATGGCGGCTCTGCTGTGATCATAATACGATAACGCAGCGAAGCCTCGTCTCTGGCAGAGACAATTGCACGCTTAGCTTATTCCGCAGCCCCCGGGGACATTCTATTTGAAAGCGGCAATTATGAGGCAGCATTTCTCACGTATATTGAATTGTGCAATATGCAATAATTTCTGTAATTGGAATTGTTGCCAAAGTAAAGGCACTGGCAGGATGACTGGTCTCACGTGCCAGCTTATCCGGCTGCAAACACTCCAGGCAGCTGGCATTTCTTGCATGGGGGTGCCCTACGGGAGGCATACTCGGGGTAAATGTGCGGTTCCAGGCCGGGCCTGACACAAGGTGTGGGGTCAGGGGGGCGGTAATGGCGGGTGCATTGTGTATAATGCATCTATATTACAGCGCTCACTAATCAGATGACAGCTCTATGGCAATAACAATCCCACACTTAGAGGTAATTCAGAGCCCTTCAGTGGGTAAGCTAATATCTCCCGCACCATGCAGAGAAATGTAATTAGTCTGGGTACTATCGCTCCTTTATAGGCCCATTTGTCAGATACCAATGTTCTTCATCATATATTAAATAGCATTTCTGCAGCGCGGCCTCAGCAGCCGAGTACCAGACACCATCACTCTCCTAATGGGGTGATGAGCAGCAGCCATTAGTGGTACAGTCAGGGAAGGGTTAATGTCTGGTTCGTACAGCAGCGCCTGACAACTCTGTGTAATGAAAGGGGATAGATGCATAGGACTCATTCTGGGGAGTACAGCTACCCTAATACCCCCCTAACACACCAGACACTCTGGGATAATACCCCCACCTAACACCAGACATGCTCACTCTGGGAGTACTGCAGATACAATAACCCCCCCCCCCCCATCACAAGACAGTCACTCTCATTCTGGGGAGTACCGCAGCTTCCCTAATGCCCTCCCTAACACCAGACACTTTCATTCTAGGGAGTACCACAACTTCCAAAAAAAACCCCTACCCCTTCCCCCTCCCTAACACCAGAGACGGGGTGACATTTAGGGGCACATTTATTAAGTGATATTTGCGGCTAAATCCCCGAAAACACCCTTTTCAGGGGTTAACCGCAAATATTAAGTATTACCTAAATATATTAAAGGAGGATCGCAACAGGAATCTCCAATCCCTGCTGTGATCCCCCCTGCAGCGCGGCCGGCCGCATCCCCCATAGGTTTCTATGGTGGATGCGAAGCTGCCCGATGTATCAACATCGGGCAGCCCGGGCTATTGCCATTCTGGGATGGCGATAGCCCATTGTAGCCTATGGCTACACATCGCACTGCCCGAGCGGCAGTGCGGTCAGCGGGGTCGCGGGGTGTCAGCGCGTAACCACGCATGCGCAGACCCCCCGGCTTCCGGCTCCGGGCATTGCAGGGACAGAGCCCAAACTTAATACATTCAGGTGATATGATCGCATTTTACAATGCGATCCTGGGCGGTAATATTCTGGCCAGATCGCATTGTAAATGCATTGTAAATGCAATCTTTTTCCTGGATTCGCATATTTAATGAGATGCGAAAAACGGCAAAACCCGCCGATTTTGCTGCGAAATTGCACTTTCTGAAAGTCACCTGGTAGAAGTATTTCAGGGCCATCTAGCTGCGGAAGCCAGGCGGAGGATGGCTCTGCTCCTGTATGCTGCTGAGCATGCAGCAGCTAGGGATGGCCATCGATGATTCGAAATCATCGATGGTTCATGGCCGATGTCGAATACTTTTGCCATCAATGGGGGAGTACCAGATGGTTTCCCTCCATCGATGGAATAGCAAATGTTTTGCTTTTTTTTTTTTTTTTTTTAAAGTGCTGGGACACAGGCCAATCATTCAAACACAATGGATGACCATCGATATGTAAAAATATCGATGTTCATCCTTTGCATAGTTAAACACTATCGATGGCCAGGTGCCAAATTGATGGCCATCCCTAGCAGCAGGAGCTAAAAGAAGATGGCTGCCCCCATAAGACTACACAAAGATGGCCGCCTCCCACCAATGAGAAGCCAGGAAAAATAGAGGATACAGAAAAAAGGGGTGGAGCTTAACGGGAGTGTGAGGAGAATATTTGCAGGAAAAAGGTCCCGAGAACCTGCTTAATGCCTACTCCACCTTTCTAATTAACCAGGTAAGTGCCTTGGGGGAGGGAAGAGAGTAATCTATCTGTCTCATTGGGTGACATTCTATGCTTTGAGATAAATGCGCATGTTTTTTTAGCGCACTACATCGCCGCAATTCGTCATTTTTGAAATCGCATTTTTCATTCATAATTCGCATATTTAATGTGATGCGATTTGGAGGCTGAAAAGTGCGAAGTGGTGCGATTTGCGGCGAAGTGGTGCGATGTCTTTAGTCCTGAAAATGTGCGATTTTCATGTCTGAAAATCGCACGTTTGCAGGAAAGCGCAAATTAAAAAAAAAAAAACGAGCGCGGGGTCCCCCGCCAGAGCATAACCAGCCCCGGGCTCATTGAGCCGGTGCTGGTGACATAAAATCAGGGTCCCCGACAAATAGGGGTCCCCTTGATTTAATGAAACCAGCACCAGGCTCAAGGTCCGGCGCTGGTTCCCAAAATACGGGGGACAAAATGACTAGGGGTCCCACGTATTTTAAGAACCAGCACCGGACCCAACCAGCCAGCAGGGTAATGCCACAGCCGGGGGACACTTATTATATAAGGTCCCGCAGCCAAAGCATTAACCCCCTGGCTGGTCAGCATGGGCAGGGGTCCTAGGGAAGTGGGGACCCCCCAATGAAGGGGTCCCCCCCCTCCAGGACTTACCAGCCCATGCTGATAGTCCGGGGCTGTCCCCGATGCCCCTGGGCGGTGGGCATCGGGCTGATGGATTGTGTAAAAAAAATAAGAAAAACTATTGTTTTCTACTGGCGAACTATGAGTCCCAGCAAGCCTACCCCGCATGCTGGGACTTGGAGAACCACAAGTCCCAGCATGCGGGGCATTAAAGGGCCCGCTGGCACTTGTAGTTCTACAGTACAAAAAAATAGTTAAAGAAAACACACTGACACCCTGAAAAATAAAAGTTTAATACACACATAACACACACACACTGATACTTACCTACCTTGAGCCCGTAGGTCGGTCCCTGGATCCTGGGTACAGGCTCCGGGGCTCCAGGGCAGAAGAGTCCGGTTCCGGGGCCTTGGTCCTGGTTCCGGGGCTGGTCCGGGGTTCCGGGGCTCCTGGGCTGAAGAATCCGGGGTCCATGATCCGATGTAGTCCCCAGGGGTACCTAAGGAAGGAAATCCTACTCACCTGGTCCCCGGCGACGACCTCGGCATCCTCTCCGGCAGAAGCGCTGCTCCCATCTGGTACCCGGCTCACAGGACTTTCACAGGCGCAGAGATGTTTCTTCCTCGGCGTCTCTAGTCAGACTGATTTCTGGCCAATCAGGAGCCGAGAAAGTCGGCTCCTGATTGGCCAGAAATCATTCTAAATACAGACTCCGAGAAAGAAACATCTCTGCGCATCTAGAGCAGAGATGTTTCTTCCTCGGCGTCTCTAGTCAGAATGATTTCTGGCCAATCAGGAGCCGACTTTCTCGGCTCCTGATTGGCCAGAAATCAGTCTGACTAGAGACGCCGAGGAAGAAACATCTCTGCATCTGTGAAAGTCCTGTGAGCCGGGTACCAGATGGGAGCAGCGCTTCTGCCGGAGAGGATGCCGAGGTCGTCGCCGGGGACCAGGTGAGTAGGATTTCCTTCCTTAGGTACCCCTGGGGACTACCTCGGATCCTGGACCCCGGATTCTTCAGCCCAGGAGCCCCGGAGCCAGGATCCAGGGACCGACCTACGGGCTCAAGGTAGGTAAGTATCAGTGTGTGTGTGTTATGTGTGTATTAAACTTTTATTTTTCAGGGTGTCAGTGTGTTTTCTTTAACTATTTTTTGTACTGTAGAACTACAAGTGCCAGCGGGCCCTTTAATGCCCCGCTTGCTGGGACTTGTGGTTCTCCAAGTCCCAGCATGCGGGGTAGGCTTGCTGGGACTCATAGTTCGCCAGTAGAAAACAATAGTTTTTTTTTTTTTTTTTTTACACAATCCATCAGCCCCGTGCCAACCACCCAGGGGCATCGGGGACAGCCCCGGACTATCAGCATGGGCTGGTAAGTCCTGGAGGGGGGGACCCCTTCATTGGGGGGGTCCCCACTTCCCCAGGACCCCTGCCCATGCTGACCAGCCAGGGGGTTAATGCTTTGGCCGCGGGACCTTATATAATAAGTGTCCCCCGGCTGTGGCATTACCCTGCTGGCTGGTTGGGTCCGGTGCTGGTTCTTAAAATACGGGGGACCCCTAGTCATTTTGTCCCCCGTATTTTGGGAACCAGCGCCGGACCTTGAGCCTGGTGCTGGTTTCATTAAATCAAGGGGACCCCTATTTGTCGGGGACCCTGATTTTATGTCACCAGCACCGGATCAATGAGCCCGGGGCTGGTTATGCTCTGGTGGGGGACCCCGCGCTCATTTTTTTTTTATTTTAACCGTTTTTGTTTTTTTTTAACACCAGAACCCTGCACAGAACATTGCGATCTGTGCAGGGTTCTGGCTAATTCGCCAAACAGAACCTGGTCTGAAATAAGTGCGAATATTAGTCACCTTAAAAGTGCGATTTGTGAAAACGCATTGCATTAAATAAGCGATTTCTATACTTTTCTTTACGAAAACATCTGGATGCGAAAAAAATGCGATTTTATCTCGCACTTTTGGTCAGCATGCATTAACGCACATAATATGCGATTTCTGTCCCTTAGCGCATCCTATTAAATATGCGATTTGAAGGAAAAATGCGATATCGCCATTTTTTTTACTAATTAACGCAAAAAACCGCAAATCTCATCCCATAGAATGTCACCCTATGTATCTATATGTCTCTATCTATCTATCAATATGTCTCTATCTCTTATATATTTAGCCAGATCTGTCACTCAACCCCTGTGGAGAACGTTCCTGTGTAAAACAGTTTCACTTTCATGTGTCTGACGTTCCACCCCCTTGACATCACCTCCCCCCGCCCAGCCAGGGCTACAGTACACGCCCACCATCCACCATTACTCCACAGCCACCATCCACCATTACTCCTGCACATCCCTACCCTCTGCCAGGACCCCCGCGACCCCCCTCCCGCGATTCGCGGGCCCCCCCGCGACCCCCCCTCCCGCGATTCACGGGACCCCCCGCGACCCCCCCTCCCGCGATTCGCGGGCCCCCCTGACCCCCCCTCCCGCGAATCGCGGGACCCCCGCGACCCCCCCCTCCCGCGAATCGCGGGACCCCCACAACCCCCCTCCCGCGATTCGCGGGACCCCCACGACCCCCCCTCCCGTGATTCGCGGGACCCCCGCGAACCCCCCCTCCCGTGATTCGCGGGACCCCCGCGAACCCCCCCCTCCCGCGATTCGCGGGACCCCGCACCCCCCCTCCCGCGATTCGCGGGACCCCGCACCCCCCCTCCCGCGATTCGCGGGACCCCCGCGACCACCCCGGTATCCGGACTATTGTTAGACAGCACTTACATCGACAGCCATTACATCGACACCATTAGTTCGACACCTCAATAGGTCGACATGGTTTTAGGTCGACATGTCATTATGTCGACAGCTCATTAGGTCGACATCTCATTAGGTCGACAGCTCATTAGGTCGACATGTTTTTAGGTCGACACTGCCATTAGGTCGACAGTGTCTATGTCGACAGCCAAAAGGTCGACACGGGTTTTTTCACTGTTTATTGAGCCGACAGGCGGTATTTCATGCCCTACTATCCACTAGGGCGTGGTGGGAGAATAAAATAGTGTGCCGAGCGCAGCGAGGCACCGTGCCCGAAGCATAGCGAGCGGCTGCGGTACACTTCAAACTGTGTCCATGTCGACTGTGTCGACACTTCGGCCAAAAAACAGTGAAAAAACCCATGTCGACCTTTTGACTGTCGACATAGACTCTGTCGACCTAATGGCAGTGTCGACCTAAAAACATGTCGACCTAATGAGCTGTCGACATAATGACATGTCGACCTAATGGTATGTCGACCTAAAACCATGTCGACCTATTGAGCTGTCGATGTAATGGCTGTCGATGTAAGTGCTGTCTAATATCCGTCCCAGACCCGACCACCCCCTCCCGCGATTCGCTGGACCTCCGCGACCACCCCCTCCCGCGAAACGCGGGACCCCCGCGACCCTCCCGCAAATCGCGGGACCCCAGCGACCCCTCCCTCCCGCGAGCCCCCTCCCGCGATTCGCAGGACCCCTGCATCCTCCCCTCCCGCGATTCGCGGGACCCCTGCGACCCCCCCTCCCGGCATTAAAAGGGCCCCCCGCGACCCCCCCTCCCGCGATTCACGGCACCCCCCCCCCTACTGTGATTTGCGACCCCCCTCCCGCAATTCGCGCCGCCCCCTCCCGCGATTCACGGAACCCCCCGTAGCGCCCCCCTCCCGCGATTTGCGGGCCCCCTCGGCATTTCTCACGATTTGCGACCGCCCCCTAATTCACACATTCGGGGACCCCACCTCCCGCGATTCATGCCCCCCTCACGCAATTCACGGCACCCCCCACACCCCCTTCCTGCGATTCGCAACCCCCCACGACCCCCCCTCCCGCGATTCACGAAACCCCCCGTAGCGCCCCCCTCCCGCGATTTGCGGGCCCCCTCGGCACCTCTCGCGATTTGCGACCGCCCCGTAATTCACACATTCGGGGACCCCCCCTCCCGTGATTCATGCCCCCCTCACGCAATTCACGGCACCCCCCATACCCCCCTTCCTGCGATTCGGAACCCCCCACGACCCCCCCTCCCGCGATTCATGCCCCCTCCCGCGATTCACGGACCCCTGCACCACCCCCCTGCGCCCACCCTCCCTTGATTCACGCCCCCCTCATGCAATTCACGGCAACCCCCCACACCCCCCCTCCTGCGATTCGCAGCCCCCCCACGACCCCCGCCTCCTGTGATTCATGACCCCTCCCGTGATTCACGGACCCCCGCACCACCCCCCCTTGACTCACGGCACCCCACGCGCCCCTCCCGCAATTCACGGACCTCCGCAACCCCCCCTCCCGCAATTCACTAACCCCGACAACCCCCCTCCCGCAATTTGCGGACCCCCCTTCCCACGATTCAAGCCCCCCGCGCCCCCGCCCACGATTTGCGGACCCCCGCCCCCTCCCGCTAACCGCGGATCCCCACACACCACCCACCCTCCCGCAATTTGCAGACCCCCTTCCGGCAATTCCACCCCCCAGCGGACCACCGCGGCCCCCGCTCCCGCATTTCACGTACCCCCGTGACAATGGGGGATCCTGTACCACCACAAGCAGGTACCGCCCCTATGTGGGAAATCCGGCCCTGGCTGCCGCACTGCAGGTTTCCCCACTGCCCTCTGCACCAGCGCCACAACTTTTATCAATGTCTTGCCCACATACCACTATTATACAGCCTCCTGCTCTCATGCACGCTCACTCCCTCCCAGTGGGAGGAGACGCTCACCCACTGCCGGGAGCTGCATACTGTCCCCCACCCTCCTCCAGTTCTAGGGATGCCCATCGACCATCAATGATTTTCAAATAATCGATGGTTTATGGCCGATGTTGAATACTTTGCTGCACAGTGTCCACCACCCTCTTTAGTCCCCCGTATGCCCACACACCCCTATCACTACCCAGCTTCCTGCTCTCCTGAACCATAACTTCCACCACTGGGTAATCGCTGACGCTGTGTTGCCCACATACCCCTATCATGCCTCATATCCCAGCCTCCTGCTCTCATGCACCCTAACTCCCACCCAGTAGGAGGAGACACTGACTCAGGGCCACCGTCCGGTACTCCTGTGCTGCCACGCTGGACCCTCACCCACTGCCAGAAGCTGCAATACAGGGCATCTTTCATACAATTCTAACCATATTTCTCACAATACAAATGTTCACAAATTAAGGGGCGTAGCCCCTTACGCCGGTGTGAAGAGCGCCCGTAGGGCGCGATGAATCACCTAGTCTATCTATATGTCTCTATCTATCTATGATCTATATGTCTCTATCTATCTATCTATCTATGATCTATATGTCTCTATCTATCTATCTATCTATCTATATGTCTCTATCTATCTATATGTCTCTATCTATCTATCTATGATCTATATGTCTCTATCTATCTATATGTCTCTATCTATCTATCTATGATCTATATGTCTCTATCTATCTATATGTCTCTATCTATCTATCTATCTATGATCTATATGTCTCTATCTATCTATCTATCTATCTATCTATATGTCTCTATCTATCTAATCCTGGGGTAGCCAACCCTAGTCCTCGAGAGCTACCAACAGTGCATGTTTTGCAGGTCTCCTCACAGAATCACACGTGAGCTAATTAGCTCCATCTGTGTATCTTTTAAAATGTGTCAGTGATTAATGAGTGCGTATTCGTATTCTTAGTACGGTAAATTTCCCCCACTGTGTTTTATTGTTATTTTTTGTATTGTTTTTATGTTGTCACCTACCACAGAAAATAAGTCCTATAGTGTATTTAAAAATAAATTATTTAGTGTATGCATTACGATATTGTGAACAGTATCACTCAAAAATCGTAGTGTGTATGGGGGTTTAACTCAGGGTTGCCTACTTTTGAAAAATAATTTCAGGGAGAAAAGTAAAAGCCAAGGGGCGGGCCTTGCGTCGACAGGGGGCGGGCCTAGCATCACCAGGGGGCGGGCCTACAGTACTTTTGATAAGCATGCAGACAGTTTTGGGCATGAAATATGGTTGTGTATTAATTTGGTCTGCAACCAATCAGAATGGCATAACATATGAGTGACAAAACATGTAACATACTTTCTGGAGGAGGGAGGAGAACAGACTCGAGGGAGAGGATATTATTGCAGCAACTTTGCTGCTTGCCGGGCACTGTTTACTTTAAGGCAAGGCAAGGGTTAAGGGGGTATCTGCTGTCCTGGCTAGTGAACTGTGATACACAGAAGCCAGAGCAGGGAACTCACACTAGAAACCTAGATGAAAGTATCCAATTACCTTACTTATGCAGTCTCCGTGTGCTGCCTGAAAGCACGGAGCCGCCTGTCACTGTGTGCTGCTGCTGCTGGAAAAGGCATCACTGCTAGTAGCTGTACATACACTGCCTGGAGGACGGAAGTGGAAGCCGCTGTCACCCGTTGCTGATAGGGAGGGACGGCTTCACTTGCACACTGTACTGTGTGCCCGGCCGTACGTGGAGATCAGGGAGGTCTCCACTCTCCTAGCTAACGCAGGTACTATTGCAGCAATGTGTAGGAAGCGAAGCAGCAGCTGCGGGAGAAAGGGTCCGTCTTCCGGGAGTCCGTGAGATATCCCATGATTCCGGGAGTCTCACGGACATTCCGGGAGAGTCGGCAGCCCTGGTTTAACTGAGCCTGTAGCTGTAATCTGACGCTCAGCCTCGCCCTGTGTACAGAAGGTGACCTTGCTGGTATCTGAGTGACAGCTCCCCCTCCCCCTGTGTACAGAATTTGACCTCACTGGTATCTGAGTGTCAGAGACTTTTACTTTCATTTCTCCCAGCGATGGCGTCTGCTGATCTGGGACAGGAGCTGGACTGTTCCATCTGCCTGAGCATTTATACAGATCCTGTAACCCTGAGATGTGGCCACAACTTCTGCCGGGTCTGTATTGATCGTGTGCTGGATGCACAGGAGGGGGCTGGAGTTTATAGCTGTCCTGACTGCAGAGCAGAGTGTCAGGAGCGTCCTGCACTGATACGGAACATAACACTGTGTAACATTGTGGGGAGGTTCCTGTCTGCTCAGCCAGATCAGGAGAAGACTGGGATCTGCTGCACTTACTGCATTCACTCTCCTGTACCTGCTGCTAAGTCCTGTCTGCTGTGTGAGGCTCATCTGTGTGATAATCACCTGAGAGTACACAGCAAGTCAGCAGAACACGTCTTATGTGACCCCACCACTGCCCTGGCGAACAGAAAATGCTCCGTCCATAAGAAGGTCCTGGAGTATTACTGCACTGAGGATGCTGCCTGTATCTGTGTGTACTGCAGACTTGATGAAGAACACCGGGGACACCTGGTGGAGATGCTGGATGAGGCCTCTGAGAAGAAGAAGGAGAAGCTGAGGAATGTTCTGCAGAAACTGACCACAAAGAGAGAGCGGAGACTGAGAATAGAGTCCAGAGACTGCAGGAGCGCAGGAGAGAGAATCAGGGAAAAGCAGCGGCTGTAACAGAGACAGTCACTGCCCTGTTTAGAGACATCGGGAGACAGCTGGAAGACCTGGAGAAGAGAGTCCAGCATGAGATCTCCAGATGGGAACAGCGCGTTTCACTCTCAGTCTCTGATCTGATCCAGCAGCTGGAAATAAAGAAGGACGAGCTGTCCGGGAAGATGCGTCACATTGAGGAGCTGTGTAACATGTCTGACCCAGTGACTGTATTACAGGAACTGTACACAGGGGACTTGTGTGACACTGAGGACACAGAGAGACATGATAACCAGGTCCGTGGTGCAGGAGATCTAGATGTGGGATCCCTCTCAGGGACATTACACAGATTATCTGCTATAATAACAGGGATAAATACAGGGATCTATGTGCCGGAATCTACAGACCTATTACTGGATGTAACCACAGCTGGTGATAAAGAGTCTGATATAATAACAGGGATAAATACAGGGATCTATGTGCAGGAAGCTACAGACCTATTACTGGATGTAACCACAGCTGGTAATACAGAGTCTGATATAATAACAGGGATAAATACAGGGATCTATGTGCAGGAAGCTACAGACCTATTACTGGATGTAACCACAGCTGGTAATACAGAGTCTGATATAATAACAGGGATAAATACAGGGATCTATGTGCAGGAAGCTACAGACCTATTACTGGATGTAGCCACAGCTGGTGATACAGAGTCTGATATAATAACAGGGATAAATACAGGGATCTATGTGCAGGAACCTACAGACATATTACTGGATGAGTGCACTAGGTTTTTTGTGGTTGGCGCTAGTTCCACTATGGATCAATATAAACACTCGAGCCGCTGGTCCTCGGTAAAAGGGGGGCTGCCCTTTTAAATAGTAATACAAGAGGGGGTGTGAGGATCTGCGCTCAGAATGAATAATAAGTGGCTGACAGTAGTGTTGGATAAAAGCAGTTTTATTATCACTGACAATGTATCCAATATATTGCTGCGTGCAGCTGGGGTGTAAGGGGTTAAGAAGAAAAAAAGTGGTAGGGGAAAAAAATGGAGGGGGTGGATCTGTGCTGCTGGGGCAAGCACACAGATAAGGTGGGGTGGTGGCAGTCAATGGGAAAGAAGAAAAAGTCACAATGCAGGTGCGCAGGTCAGTGGTGCGGGGGGCTGGCGTCCCGTACCACCCGCAGTACACTTTACCTGTCCTCGCCGGGGATGCTCGTTCTCTATCCTTCTTCTTCTTACTGGCTCCGTCACACCTCGGCTGAATCGGCGCCTTGTCCGCTCGATTCGCCGGCTTCCACGGCTGCTGCACAGACGGGACTTCCGGATTGAAGTCTCGCGGGATTCGCGCCTGGGGCCGTCTGCTGCAGCTGCCGTGCGCTCGACTCCCAGCCGGGAGGAGACTGGATATGTCCTGTTGATGTGGCTGTGAACTCCAACGCGTTGCGACCGTTTAGGGTCTTCTTCAGGGAGAAGACCCTAAACGGTCGCAACGCGTTGGAGTTCACAGCCACATCAACAGGACATATCCAGTCTCCTCCCGGCTGGGAGTCGAGCGCACGGCAGCTGCAGCAGACGGCCCCAGGCGCGAATCCCGCGAGACTTCAATCCGGAAGTCCCGTCTGTGCAGCAGCCGTGGAAGCCGGCGAATCGAGCGGACAAGGCGCCGATTCAGCCGAGGTGTGACGGAGCCAGTAAGAAGAAGAAGGATAGAGAACGAGCATCCCCGGCGAGGACAGGTAAAGTGTACTGCGGGTGGTACGGGACGCCAGCCCCCCGCACCACTGACCTGCGCACCTGCATTGTGACTTTTTCTTCTTTCCCATTGACTGCCACCACCCCACCTTATCTGTGTGCTTGCCCCAGCAGCACAGATCCACCCCCTCCATTTTTTTCCCCTACCACTTTTTTTCTTCTTAACCCCTTACACCCCAGCTGCACGCAGCAATATATTGGATACATTGTCAGTGATAATAAAACTGCTTTTATCCAACACTACTGTCAGCCACTTATTATTCATTCTGAGCGCAGATCCTCACACCCCCTCTTGTATATTACTGGATGAAGCCACAGCTAGTAATGATATACAGATATCAGGGGACAAGAAAACTGCATCCACGTCAGATATAGACCAGAATCACCCAGTAACACCAGAGAGATTTCAGTTTCCTCAGGTAATCAGCACCAGCGGATTCTCCTTAGGGCGACATTACTGGGAGGTGGATGTCAGTAGGTCAGAGAGCTGTATGGTGGGGATGTGTTATCCCAGTATAGACAGGAGAGGAGAGCAGTCACTCATTGGATATAATAACAAGTCCTGGTGTCTGTGTAGGATTAATAATCAGTACTTTTTAATACATGACAGTACAGAGATCCGGTTACCTGACAATATCCCCTGTGACAGAGTGAGGATATACCTGGATTATGAGGCAGGACAGCTGTCCTTTTATTCTCTGTGTGACCCCATCAGACACTTACACACCTACACTGCCGCCCTCACTGAGCCCCTCCATGCTGCATTATTGTTATGGGATGGGTATATAACTATATGTGGGGGAGTTAGAACCTGGGAGAAATTACCCTGAGAAATCAGCCCAGAGACTAATGACATCACAGGGAAGGGAATATGGGCATTCAGCCAATAGAATGGAGCAGAGGGTGGAGTTACTGCTGAGCCCCTCCCCCTGTGTACCATATGTCCAGTGTACCTGGATATGTTCCCATGTTGATGTGTTAGATGCTGCTTTTAAAAAATGGTACTTGTGTATTATCACGGCGCCCAGTAAGCAAATAGGTTAGTGGGCTAGTCTGCGTAGGAAAATCGCATCGCGTACCATGTATAGTACTGTGCGATGTCCATATTAAGTGCACAGGAGTGCTTATACAATGAAATATCGCATGGGATCGCAAGGCACCAAATGCGATGCGATGCAATGCGATATTGTATTGTACAAGCACCCATGTGATGAGATGTGATGGGTGCTTACTATTAGATCAGCTATGGCATTGTTTTGCGTCACCCCCAGTATCCACGCCACCCCGAAGCGTGGCGAGCAGCGGCGGAACACATCCTCCGACCGTTTCATAACCCCAATATCCACGTCAGCGTGGAGTTGATTTTATATAGTGTGGCGTGCGCAGTGAGCCACCGAGCCCGAAGCGCGGCGAGCCCTGCGGAATACATGTAGCTTGCTAAACTTTTACGCCATATAAATTCTTGGAAATACGACTCCAAATGATGCCGTGCTGTTCCCCGTTGCTGCTTGTTCCGCCATTTGCAGGAGCCCCATAAGCGTTCAATGGTTTGCGTGTGCACACCAGTATCAGGGTCTACAAAGTTGTATTTGTGATTAACCCTGGCATGATAGTATCTTGCCCACTCCAATTCTTCTGTGCTATATGCCCGCCAGCCATCACTATAAATGGTTGTGCCAGGCTCAATGTTCTCATGTATGGTGGACATAAGAGTGGCAGTGTGTGTAGGCGGGGTATAGAGTGCTTACAATATAATAGGTTTGATACTCTTTACTTCTTAATCACAGATAACATATAAATCGTAAATTACAATGTATAATATACAGCTTACACTTTAAAATGATACACTATTGCTTAGTTGTATCTATATCACCCAGGTTGGCCTGGGCTTTTGAAATGTCCCAATCCTTGGTGGTATTACCAGGGTGGTAAGCAGGAGTTGGATTAGTTCTATTGCACAGTCTTTCTGATAGCGGCGTCCCGCTTAACAGACACGCTCCTGGTTTCAATCTTCAGGTACCCCTTGTGGTGATATACGCATGATTTTCGGAGAGGGGTGGGGGAGGTGCAGCTTAGGCGAGCCAGATAGCCTCCATCACTCAAGTCGTGCAGCCCGGTGTCTGCGTGATGGTACACGGTACACAGTGCTCCCGGCTGTATTGGGTGCGGTGGTGTCAGGGTGGTGCGGTCTATCACGCCGATGCCGTTGGATCGGTGTCAGTGTGATGCCGCTCTCGCCTGTCCGGGGTCCCTCCTGCCTCGCTTCCCCCCTCCGCCCTCCTACTCACCTTTCTGCATCTGGGATCTGTCGCCCATCCTCCGGCTCGTTCCCGCGGCTACGTCCCGTGGTTTCAGGTGTGGTGCGTGCTGCTGTGTGGAGCTCCTTGCGGTGTGCTCAATCCGTGCTCCTGCTTGTGCTGATTCCTCCAACGCGTTTCTGCTCGTTCTGAGCCTTCTTCAAGGAGTTTACTGGTGTGAATGCAGTCCGAGTAAACATTGGCCAATACTACTGGAGGATGAGACCCTTGCTGACCATCTCCCACAAGTACCCTAAGCTGCACCTCCCCCACCCCCCTCCGAAAATCATGCGTATATCACCACAAGGGGTACCTGAAGATTGAAACCAGGAGCGTGTCTGTTAAGCGGGACGCCGCTATCAGAAAGACTGTGTAATAGAACTAATCCAACTCCTGCTTACCACACTGGTAATACCACCAAGGATTGGGACATTTCAAAAGCCCAGGCCAACCTGGGTGATATAGATACAACTAAGCAATAGTGTATCATTTTAAAGTGTAAGCTGTATATTATACATTGTAATTTACGATTTATATGTTATCTGTGATTAAGAAGTAAAGAGTATCAAACCTATTATATTGTAAGCACTCTATACCCCGCCTACACACTCAGTGAGTACTAATTCACCAAGAGGGGTAGGGATAGAAGGGCAGAGCGCAACACATCTTAAAGTCTATTACGTTTCAAGTTCTTGTACGGACTGTAGTTACACCGTACTCAGTGTGTGCAGCTTGCCCGCACCAAAACTTAACTCAGTGCGCTGGTACAAACCCCCACAAAATAATAAGAGTGGCAGCGTCACGTTTGGGCACCACAGTTATGAAGCACTGTCCTGTTTTGCGTGAGATGCCTCCAAAAACCCATTCCTGAGGTAAAACACGGCCCACATTATATTTCCTTTTGACAAAAAGACTTTCGTCAACTTCCACAATCTGGCCCGGTCCACCAATACGGCACTGTGGCTGTGCCAGCAGGTCCATGGTACAGGCCTCCCGCATCCAAGCATTGTACATGACCACTGTTTTATTGGACATTTGGAGCTCACGCTGACAGTGTTATATAGATGTCAGCTCCTCTGCCCACGAATATATAAATCTGATCAGAGTCAGAAATGATAACCGGCACCCGGGTAAAAAGTGGACCGCTCTTAAGCTCACCTTTTATATGGCATCGCCACATACACTCCTTCACCGTCAAGCGCATGGGGGTGCAGGTAGCCGTCACTGGCAGCAGGTGATGGTCCTGACAGCATCCTCCAGCGTAAATAAGGTAATTGATGCAGCCATGTCAATCACTTGAAGCAAATCAATGTAAATCACTGTAAATCACAGGGAAACACCAGCAGCTCTGAGGTACACTTCTTGTCACAACAGAATATCACCTCAGAGTGATTTCTGACCAGATCTGACGGGGCGGGAATGACAGGGAGCGGGAAGGTTAAAATCGCATCACATCGCATGGTACTATAATGTAATGCGATGCGATGCGATTTCACTACGTTACTGTACGTAACCAAACTGGGCGCCGTGATAAATTTACACAAGTACCTAAAAAATGTATACATAAATACACATCTCTGTAGGATTTCCCCGCCTCTGACACACTGAGAGCTGTGATTGGCTGCTATAACTGCCTATCGGCTAGGGCAGTGGTTCCCAAACTTTTTGAATCATGGCACCCTAAAGTATTAGAATTTTTTTCACGGCACCTCTAGGCCAAATGTTACTAATTTAAGGAAAACTATAAAAAAATTGTGATTTAAATGTTTTCCTTAGGTCCACTTATGTGGTGAGTAACATGATTCACTTCTGTTTACCCACATATTCTTAATTGGAAGCCACAAGCACTGATTTTGCCCATTGCATTGGCCATAAATAACTTGAATTGAATCTGGACCACCAACCTGAGGCACCCCTGCAAGTGCTCCAATGCACCCCAGGGAGCCTAGGCGCACAGTTTTGGGAATCACTGGGCTAGGGTGTATCCGATATGTGCCAGCTCCTTCAGATTTGCGCTGCTGCTTGCTCAATGCTTTCCACTCTGTCACTGTCAGTCACCCTGGTGCCTGGGAAAATAAATTATTAGGAAGTTGCTGATGTTACTGCGCAGCTCCTGCCCCCGGCACTTGCAGGCAGGGCCGGCGCCACCACTAGGCAAATCTAGGCATTTGCCTAGGGCGCCGGCCACTGGAGGGCGGCATTTTGTGCCGCCCGGTTACCTGTCCTACGGCGCTGTGTATTTACATCTGGCGGCGGAGGCAGCGGGGGTCCCTGCAGTCCATTAGAAATCACGAGCGCTATCCGCCGGGCTATGCGGAAGCGCTTCTAGTGTGAAAACTCTGGCAGCACGGCACACGCTGATCTCAGCCAATCAGCGTGCTGCCAGTGTTTTCACACTAGAAGCGCTTCCGCATAGCCCGGCGGATAGCGCTAGTTATTTCTAATGGACTGCAGGGACCCCCGCTGCCTCCGCCGCCAGATTTAAATACACAGCGCCGCAGGACAGGTACCCCCCCCCCCCCGGCACCGGGGCGCCCCCACCCCGACTCGCCTGGGGCGCTCCGGTGCCTTGCACCGGCCCTGCTTGCAGGTGGCACAGGAGATAGCCCGGCCTGGTACTGATGCAGTGCCATAAACACCAGTCATGTGCAAATACTAAATTATAGTCCAGTTATGCATACACGTGTCTCATAGATGTATGTAATTCTTCTGTGTTTACCCTGTATATATGTAATTTCCGTGTGCACCATGTGTGTGTATATATATATATATATATATATATATATATATATATATATATATATAATGTGTGTGATGTTTATTAAATATACTCTGTTATACAAACTATGATTACATTAATATAGGAATAGCAATATAATTTGTATATTACATATGCTAAAGGTTGTACTTATTCAATAAAAAAAAAACACAATAATTTTCTATGACATTACTTTACAGGATATTCATTAATATAGATACTCCTACATATAGTTAGTCAACATTGTGTTTTATAACAATACAAGTGTTATGTCAGGGGGTCACTGGCGCTGTGTGGGCGAGTTTCTATAATAAAACTACTGAAAATGCGAGTGATGGCGCCCAGCGGAACTGCCGGGAGGCTCCCAAAAATCCCGTGGTGCTCCCACCCCCCTAACAAAGTGGGCAAGTCTCCCGGAGCCAGTCGAGTGACCTCACCCATTGGGGCATGATCTGCATTTAAATGTGTCATCATGCAATGCCGATAATCTCGGCTTAGACACATCATCATTCAGCTGATGTACTGTAGGCTGAATTTGCAAATGGGAGGGCATTTAAATGTACCAGTCACTGGGGGTCACTGCAGCAAGTGTAGGCAGGCCGCCCGGACACACAGTGCACTGAATTATTTGCAGATATATAGACCAATGGCTTTGCTGCAGGGTCATCCACAGGCATATCGGGAGTACACGTCGACTGGCTCACAAAATATCAGCTGTTCGACGGAATGGCCCACTGTAACTTATTGCTACTTTATACAGAGTACATTATTTTATACAGCACAGAACAATGATTCTGAGACGGGTGAGCTTACACTCTATTTACTGGTACAAGTTCAAAAGTGCAGTTTACTGTGTGTCCAGAGTCAAATTCCCCTGCACGGTAACATGTCTGCCCCAGTGACTGTCTTACAGGAACCGGACACAGGTGGCGCTGAGGCAGTGGCGTAGAGTGCAGCCAGGGCACCCTGAGCAAGCTCATGTCACGGCACCCCCCCTCCCCCCCCCCCCACACACATTGCAGTTTAATGGCTGAACCCCTCACTGTGCAGCCCACCAAGTGCAGCCAACAGCCGCTGTTACCTGGAGGAGGTGATCCCTTTCATACTTTTCTGTCAGCAGCTACTCCTCAACCCCATAGAGCCAAGGTCAGAGGTGCGCAACCGACAGAGGGGCGGTTGGCCGCGCCGGGCGATGTACGACCAGGAGTGAGCAGCGATGACTTACTGCAAGCCAGTGGTGCAAGTAGAAAAAATTTCTTAGTGGTACTGTGCGACATGCCGAAGGCATGCTGTGAAAAATGGGCATGGTCAGGGAGTGGCTATATGACATGAGGGGGAGTGGCTACATGACAAAACTTTAGAACACGATGACATTTCTGTTTGGGCTTGTGCATTGCATCCTGTACACAAAGTGTAGGAGCCAGGATCAAAGTGTAGGAGCCAGACAAACCATAAATAGGGATATTGCACCCCAAAGGTGCGCGGCAAAGATCTACACAGTACTGCCTGTTACACTTCACACACCAGATACATATTACCCATACCATAATGACCATTACACATTATGCCACACATCGTAATGCCCATTACATATAATACCACACACCATAATGATCATTACATATTATGCCACATAAGTTCCGCTTACCTACATGCTCGTTACTACGGGTTTCATTTCAATGCCAGGGGTTTCAATATTTCATACTGGATGCTGGGGATCTCATGCTCTCTGCTAGGGGTCACATGCTCTCTATCAGGGGCTGCATGCTGTATGCCAGGGGTTACATGCTCTGCCAGGGCCCAGGGGTTGCATTCTCTGTGCCAGGGGTTGCATGAATTCCACACCATCTGGTGCCACATGCTGTATACACAAAATAGTCCCTGGGAGGCACAGATAGTGAACACAGCTTGAGCATATGGAGACCAGTAGTAGTCTCCTCTCATGTCTCCAGGACAGGGGACATTTTTTGTTGGTCAAATACATTCTGAACAATGCTATGCCGGCTACGAAAAATGGCGGCCCTTAAGGTAAACTGGAGACATTTCAACTGTTACTGGAGATTGTGTAATCCCAGAATCCTGCGTTCTAGCTCCCTGGGCACCAGCAGCACTAGTGCCCCTGCTTCCCCGACCCCAGTGCGCTGCTCGACTCCCGCCAGCCGCCTCTAGTGAGCATGGTCACGACGTCCTGAAAAACCTGCACACAGTAAGATGGCACAGAGGACACAGTCGGGGGGCGCCCTGTAAAACTTTGGTCCCCGGAGCACAAGCTCTGCCAGCGCCACCCTAGCTAAGCCTCTGCGCTGAGGTCACAGAGAGACATGATAACCCGGTCTGTGGTGCTGGAGATCTAGATGTGGGTCTCATCTCAGGGACATTACACATATTGTCCTTGGCATTGTATAACCATGATGTTGTGACAGCCAAACCCCTGCACAACCGCCTTTTGCTGTATCACACCCTTGCACCACTCCTTTTGTTAAGCCAATTTCCCCGCACTGCCTCCAGCTGTGCAGCTCCCAGAGGGGGCAGCCTGAAAGTCAGCATCTAAGGTAGGGGCGCTAATCTCTACAGTCTCCCTTTTAACAGGTTTGGTATATTGCACCAACGGTGACCAGGTTCTTATTCATGATGGCGAATGAGAAAGTCATCACAGGGATTATCCCCACAGATAACACATTGACGTGTTCATAATGTTGAAAACCATTATATTGACATTGCTACATTGTTGGCAGGACTATATTATGTATTGGTAAGTGCTATTATCATGTAGCCGTACAGTGGACAATTATATGGCATGGGTGCTGTTATCATGCAGTTTAGGGACCTCCGGTATCAGAGAAGCCATGTCGAGGCCTCAGAGGTCCATCATATTTTCTGCAAAATATATGGAACTAAGGGCCTTATTCTGGTTGGAGCGGCCGGGCCGTACGCGTACGTCCCGGGCTTTTTTATGATCTGCGCATGCGTACATTCGCTAATGCGCAGGCGCGAACACCCCAAAACGCTTACGGACGGGCCTCAACGTGCGAAAAAACCTATACGCGAGTGTACGGGCATTGGGGGCGGCATAGGGGCGTGAAGAGGGGAGCGGCCGAAATAATGAGGGAAAATGGGCGTAAATATGGGCGTACACGGGGGTGTGCACCAAAAATGAGCGGTGCTACTACCGCACGATCGACTAAGGCACCGTTCATTTCGGACACAAAACAGGCGGCCGCCAACCGCCATCTCAAACCACCCCTACAGATACCGCATGCCAGCGTGCGCCTGGATATGCTAATTTACGCTGATTACTACCAAACACATACACCTGAATGTAATAAGCAATGCTGCAGTCTATTAAGTCCAAACCATGATTTCACTACCTGCAAGCCACACACAGCACTCAAACACATTGGAAGCTTATCTTTCTATACTTCTCGACATTTAAAGGTTTGTTTAATTTAAGGTAAGAATCTTTTTAAGACCTGCTTATATATGCTAAGGTAGCTATTTGTTAAACAGTTATACACATTCACTACGTGCTTTCATAGACTTTACACAGTAGCACACTCAATCTACACAAGTCGACATGTGTCAACGTGTTCACTCTAATACTAACATAGGTTTTGTATTTAGGATACAATAACATAAACCACATCTAACACCTACAAAGGATGTTTCAGCAATGTTTTAAGCCCATGCCCACTATTTTGCACATTAATTAATTCAATCAATTAATGAATGTTCATAATTATAGTTGAAAGGCAAGATTTGCAGGTCCATATATGTGAAGGGTATGCCAGCGTACACGGACGTACGCTCACTCTCACGAGCGGTGACATAAGCAGAGTTTTCTATTGAAAACAATAGGGACCCGTCCGTGCAAGCTGGCGTACGCTCAGATAGCCGCAAGAAGTCGGTGGGAAGACGGAAGAGAGACTTCCGTAAACGGTGGCGTACGCTCAATTGTACGCCAGTTGTCGGAGTGTAAGGGCTGGCCCGTCCGTGTACGTTGGCGTACGCTCATTTGTACGCCACTCCCCTTCGACGTTGTTTCTGGCCGTACGTATGCGGCTGAGTTGTGGGTGGACTTAACCCCAACGGCCGCGTACGGATAGCGTGCGGTAATTGTGAACGTACGCACGTTTGGCCGCTCCAACCAGAATAAGGCCCTAAGATCTCTGAATGACCTTCTATTATGTTGGTCTGTCACATCTTATTACTCATGCCCTTTGGTGTGCTGGGGGTTAGATCCCCCTCCCTATCAGCACCTGAGGAGCATTACTTATTTGATTGAGCCGCTTTCACTCTGTTTTTATGGATATAGGGTCTGATTCTGTACCACTTGGAAGAGGCCGAATGAGACCCCGTTCTGATGGTGGGGGGGTCTGTGCATTCGCATGCGCCTCTTTGTGCATAGCGGACACCCTGTGCAAACGCCTTAAGCAAGTATCACACTCGCCGGGGCACAGGCAGGGGTGGGAGGGGGCAGGCGGGGGAGGACACCCAGCAGGGGAACACCCAGCGTTTTATGGGTGTCCCCATGAAAACACTGGGCGTTGCCATGGGAACATAGGCGGGCTGATGTCTGTTCAAGGCGGACAGCTGACGTCACCGACCATCGGAAGATTTCTCCTGCCTCCAGAAATAAAAGTCAGTCTAAAATTACTTTTATTTAGGGTGGGCACTGATGTCACAGGACCTCACATGGTGTCACAGGACCTCACATGGTGTCACAGGACCTCACATGGTGTCACAGGACCTCACATGGTGCCACAGGACCTCACATGGTGCCACAGGACCTCACATGGTGCCACAGGACCTCACATGGGGTCACAGGACCTCACATGGGGTCACAGGACCTCACATGGTGTCACAGGACCTCACATGATGTCACAGGACCTCACATGGTGTCACAGGACCTCACATGATGTCACAGGACCTCACATGGTGTCACAGGACCTCACATGGTGTCACAGGACCTCAAATGATGTCACAAGACCTCACTTGATGTCACAGGACCTCAAATGGTGTCACAGGACCTCACATGCTGTCACAGGACCTCACATGCTGTCACAGGACCTCACATGGTGTCACAGGACCTCACATGATGTCACAGGACCTCACATGGTGTCACAGGACCTCACACGGTGTCACAGGACCTCATATGGTGTCACAGGACCTCACATGGTGTCAGTGCCCGCCCTGTCTTCACCGATTTGCTGAGGATAGAAAAGTAATTTTAGACTGACTTTTATTTCTGGAGGCCGGAGAAATCTCTCCCGCCAGCAGCAGCAGCAGCATGCGTGGGGATTGTTAGCAAACACATCCCTTGTATGGAATAGACAGGATTCGGTGGCGGTGTTTCTGCGCTCAGTTTTGCTGCTTACTGATCCAACCTAAGTATAACCCCCCCCTCCCCTTCCCGTCTACAGTTTTAAATATATTCCAATGCGGGCGGGGTCTGTGCCGCTGTCCTGTGTCCCCCTTCAGAGGTGGAGACCTTGCAAGAGACCCAGCGCACAGGAGAACGTGATTGCCTGCACGTCACATGGGAGAGTTGGGGCTACCAATGTACAAGAGAAGGGCCACTGCCAGAGCCAGTGACCCCCAGCAGGGGAACGCCCTCTTTACCTCACCTGTCCTCCTGTCCTGTTCTTCCCTTCCTCTACTTCATCTTCAGTCTCCTCGACAATTTTGACACCTACTTCAGAACTGATGCTGATTTTAGTTATACCAGCTATACCCCTATTTATACTGTATTTTTCAACACACCCTGTACGTTACCCTGTCATTTGTTTTTTGTTTGCTATGTACGGCGCTGCGGACACTTTGCGGCGCCTTATAAATAAACATACTACTACCCGTGAGACCTGGCACTGATGACTGGCGAGAAGGAGGAAATATGCCTTTCAAGCACCTACTCTCCATCCTCTACACCTCCCTCCTAACCCCCCTGCCTCGCCTCACCCCTCTCTTTACCCTCCTTTCTCCCCCTCCCCTCAATCCATCCTCACCCTCCTTTCTCCCTCTAACTCTCTCCCATTATTCTACTGCCCCCCACCCTGTCTCTTTCTTCTTTTCCAGATCCCCTTTTATCTCTTCTTTTTTCTCACCTGCTCTCTCTCCCCTTCTGTCTTTCCACTTTATCTCTCCCCTGCTCCTATCATTTTTTACCCATGCCCCCCCCCTCCTCTCTTTCCCTGCCGCTTCTCTTTCTTCAACCTCTCTCTGCCCTAGTCTCTCTTGTTCTCCTCTCTCTCCTCCACTTCTCTTTTCCCTCACTTCCCCTCTCTTTCTCTTTCCTTCCTCTCCCTCTATCAGACAGTCTCTCATTCTCCTTCTCTCCCTTTTTCTACCTGAAAATTTCTCTTTCTCTCAATCTGTCTCACCTTAGCACCTTATCTCACTCCCTCTAACCCTTTCTCTTCATGACAACCTCTCACACCCTGTCTCTCTCCCTCCTCTCCATGACACCTTCTCTCACTCCCTATCTCTCCTTTCTTTCCATGACACCCTCTCTCACACCCTGTCTCGCTCCTTCCTCTCCATTACACCCTGTCTCACTCATTTGTCTCTCCCACTTTCTCTCCATGACATCCTCTCACACCCTGTCTCTCTCCTTCCACTTTCATGACACCCTCTCTCACTCCCTGTCTCTCCCCTTTCTCTCCATGACACCCTCTCTCACACCCAATGTTCCCTCTAATTTTCCCAAGGCTGTGTGCGGCTAAAGATTTTGGCTGTGCAACTTTGGAATGAAATTAAAAATTTTGTGCGTCACTTATATAGAACTGGAAAATGACATTCAGCATTTGTGTTAACTTTACTTCAAAATTATATTAAACATTTAAACATTCAAAATACAGTACACAATGTAGTTAATGGGTAAAACACACATTAATTGAGTCCACAACTGCAAAAAGGGACCACTTCTGCTTTGTGCGCTCAGTTGTAATGTCTGTGCGCACGCTCCTCAAGGTGTGTGCGCGCGCACGTGCGCACAGCTTAGAGGGAACACTGCTCACACCCTGTCTCTCTCCTTCCTCTCCATGACACCCTCTCTCACTCCCTGTCTCTCCTCTTTCTCTCCATGACACCCTCTCTCATACCCTGTCTCTCTCCATGATACCCTCTCTTACTCCATGCACCAAATGTAATCGTTCAGTGGCTGTGTGAGATAATGGCTGAATTCCAACTTTTATTTAAAGGGGCACTTACTTACATGGCATGGTTTTGCCTGGTTAGTGATTGCACCTTTAAAAAAATGTCAGTGCTGACTTCCCATACAGACTCAGAGGGTGAGATTTAATAGGATGAGAGATTCAGAAAGTGAGAGATTTGGTGAGAAATTTCCAGTTTTTTTTAAAGCAGCAATCATTTAAACTGCAAAACCAGTTTGATTGTCGCTTTAAAAAACTGGAGATTTCTCACCAAATCTCTCACTTTCTGAATCTCTCATCCTATTAAATCTCACCCAGAGTCTATTACATTTGCCCCCCTTTCTCTTCATATCATCCTCTCTCACACCCTTTCTTTCCCTTACACACTCTCTCTTTCCCTGTCTCTCCCCCATTCTCTCCTTGACACCCTCTCTCACTCATGGCGGGATGTATCAACGCTTTTCGCACCGTTGACATCCCGTTTTCGCATTCGCCCCCTGTTCGTGTGATGTATGAATAAAGTTTTCGTTTCCTGTTGTTGAAAAAACTCCGCCGGGTTAAAGTATCGCGGAGTTTCCGGCGTGAAAGATCCTCCCACTGCAGTGAATGGTAGCTGAAGCGCTGTGTGATGTACTAACACTCGCAGCGCTCAGCTTCTCTTACATATATTTCGCCTTGTATTGCTGGCGAACTGCTTGTGTCCTGTCAGGGTAAGAGGGATGTTGTATAAAGGTTTATGCCCCACACTGGTATTATACTCCCTATGGTCCTGACACACTTGCTCTGTCCCCTCCTGGCCTGCACCAGTACCCACTGCCTGCCCCACACTGGTATTATACTCCCTATGGTCCTGACACACTTGCTCTGTCCCCTCCTGGCCTGCACCAGTACCCACTGCCTGCCCCACACTGGTATTATACTCCCTATGGTCCTGACACACTTGCTCTGTCCCCTCCTGGCCTGCACCAGTACCCACTGCCTGCCCCACACTGGTATTATACTCCCTATGGTCCTGACACACTTGCTCTGTCCCCTCCTGGCCTGCACCAGTACCCACTGCCTGCCCCACACTGGTATTATACTCCCTATGGTCCTGACACACTTGCTCTGTCCCCTCCTGGCCTGCACCAGTACCCACTGCCTGCCCCACACTGGTATTATACTCCCTATGGTCCTGACACACTTGCTCTGTCCCCTCCTGGCCTGCACCAGTACCCACTGCCTGCCCCACACTGGTATTATACTCCCTATGGTCCTGACACACTTGCTCTGTCCCCTCCTGGCCTGCACCAGTACCCACTGCCTGCCCCACACTGGTATTATACTCCGAGAGTATTTATTTGTTCTACTCGTTCATCAAGAAGTATGTAGTTTAATTTAATTTTTAATTTATTGAACGATCAAGTTACTATTTTTTAATTTGCAGATGGATTTTTCTTTGAATTTTTTGCGAATTATTCTTCTAGCATTGAATTCACAAACTGCAAGGCCTGGTAGCTTACGGAATAGGGTGAACATTCATAGGAGAAGAGAGAGAGTATTTAACAAAAGGAAAAATTTATTTCGGATGAGAGAGTTCAAAATTCGTAAAAAGTACAGATTATCCACAGAAGCTATATTAGAATTGTACAGTAAGATCAGAAATGACATTATTCCAAGAACCAGAAGGAGTAAAGCCATAGATGGTTTAGTTAAGTTATTGGCTACGTTACACTTTCTTGCAAGTGGCTCAATTCAAAGCACAGTTTCTTCAGTCGGTGGAATAAGTCAGTCGTCATTTAGTCGATTTTTTGAAAAAGTGTTGGACGCCATTTTAAAGCATGCCTCGGACTACATTCATTTTCCACATACAGCTGCAGAATGGTTAAATTTAAAGAATTTCTTCTATCAGATAGCAGGATTTCCAAATGTCATTGGTGCAATTGATTGTACCCACATTCAATATTCACCCTCACAGGAAATGGAAGAAATTTCGAGGAATAGAAAAAACTATCACTCTATGAATATTCAGGCAATTTGTGACAGTAAAAACAGATTCCTTAATGTTTTTGCTGCTTTTCCAGGCAGTACACATGATGCATACATATTGCGTCATTCTAAAATTTTTCAAAAATTCGAAAATCAAGAATATCCACAGGGATGGTTATTAGGTAAGTTTAAAAAAAATTAGACTGTGACTTGTTATTATCTATGAACACAGTATTAGAAATCAGTAACATTTTAAAATAATTTCAGTAAATATTAAAGGCTTCTAGGGCCTACTAAAAAGTGATAGAGATTAATGTGCTGTTGTTTCATATGCTTAAAATCATGGTTCAAGTGTGTGACTCATGGCTTGCATTTATTTTGCCATTTTTTTTTTTTTAATTCATTAAATTCATTCTAGCACCCGCTATCTGTGAAAACCTGTGTACTTCATGTTCCCTGCCTGGGGCGTCGCTGTCTGCTGTGGTGTTTCTAGCACAGGTCTGCTTTGCATATCAGTGCTGATATACAGACCACACTTTGCTAGAAACACTAAAGCAGACAGTGATAACCCAGGCAGGGAAGAGGAACTGCATGAGTTTTCAAAGACAGCGGGTGCTAGAATGAACACTACACATGGTATAAATCAAAATGCTCGTTATGCAACTGTGATTAAGCCAAAATTCACGTTATGCCTTCCAGATTGAGCCCAAATTAATTATTTTTCATTCTTTCACCATTCATAGGCGATTCTGGCTATGGATGCAGACCATGGTTGTTAACCCCAATATTAAGACCTAGACACAGGAATCAAAAAAGGTACAATCGCGCACATATTGCAACACGTGGAGTAATTGAGAGATCTTTTGGTATTCTCAAGAGTCGATTCAGATGCCTATCAAAATCTGGAGGTGCTCTGCAGTATTCAGCAGCCAAAGTCTGCAAAATCTTTACTGTATGTTGCATATTGCACAATATTTGCATCTCTAAAAATCTAGAATGTAATGTGCAGCAAGATTACTCAGAGGTGGATGCTTCTTACCCCTCGGATGAACATCATGGATCCACAACTCAAGGGAGTGCAGTTAGAGATCAATTAATTAGTAATTTTTTCAATCGTTAAAAAAATGCAATCTTCTACTCTTGCTGCTTTACTTTAAATTCATATGTTGCCAAAAAGTTTTTACAATAAGTTAAAAGTTAAATTTATAAGCATATCTGTCAAATGTTTTTTGATACCGGCAGATAGTGTCAGATGTTTCAAATGTGAAAGTGTTAAAATGTAGAGTCTAAAAGATCCAGCAAGTCGGTATGTAATTAGCATGTCAAAGACGTACTATGCATACTAACATTAATGAGCTGACTGTATAGATATTTATAAGTCTTATCTTTAGTATTGTTTTAGCATCCTACATATGGTCCAGAGGGGCAGATGTATGAACGGTCGGTATGGGGGAGAAAGGGTATTAGCGCACGTTATGTGCGCTGATACCGCTTCACCACCATGCATGAAGCAGGTGAGATGCGGTAAAGGACAGGGGCGCTATGCTATCAAAATGATATCAGGCCAAATGTATGAACGGTCAGCATCGCTGTCCGTTCTGCATGAAGCCTGCTTTGGCTTCGCCAGCATCAGGCTGGTGAAGCCCTATCTAAACAGCAGGGACAGCGCTGTCCCTGCTGTCAGCTGTGGGCTGCGCTGGGGATCTCGCGTGAACAGCGAGATCCCGCACATGCCCAGTGCGGCCGGCTAGGGGGACAGGAGGGACATCGCCGGAGGGGGGAGTTAACGCTCCCCCGCTTCGGCAGACAAGATGTTAATACATCTTGTCGATGTCCCTTCCTGCTTCGCCTCGCTATTCAAGCGAAGCATGAAGTATCATAGCGGCGCGATAAGCGCTGCTATGATACATCTGCCCCTTTCATAACAGAACAAAGTATGTAAAGTTTCTTAAAGTTGACAGACTCTCTTTCGAGATATTGCATTCCTATAGCATGTAACATTTACAAGGTCTTCGTAACGACAGTATTAAATATATGTAAATTTTTAAAAAAACAAAACACTATTCTCCGTTTTGCTTAAATTTTTATTGCAAAAAATTATTAAATTTGTTAAATAAAACAGTAATAAAATGTATTGTATAAATAACAAAATAAAGCATTGTTCTTGCTTCACATGACATATTTCCGTCAATATTGCAGGTATAATCACGGTTGAGGCAATTAACAATGAGAAATTATAATTTTTACCTGTGTGTTAATTTCAACAATATCCAACTCTGCATGGACTTATATATAAAAGTGTGTTGAGCGTAGCCAGCCACCATGTCCATAGCGTGGCGAGCGTAAGCCGTAAACGGAAACGTGTACATAGCGTGACAAGCTCCATGGGGTTGACCCAGAAAGCATCCATTGGCGGATCTACCAACGCTCAACACGCTTCGGGCATGGTGGTTTGCTAGATAACCCACGGGTTTTTTGAGATTGAGCACAACACTATACAATGTCCCTTTAGGCATTTCGCTTAACTAGTTAAATATTTTCAAAGAGACTCATTTGCTATAGCCATGAAATAAAACACAATAAAATTTAACTTACATGCAAACCCACATTCATGAAACGGGCCCATTAGAAGATATTCATCGCTTTTAAATTTCTTTAATTAACTCTTACAAACATTCACGGACACTTTCACTAATCTATAATGATCCTGCATTATAGTCAGTTAACTCTACACACCTATCAAAAGTCAGATTGTTACCTTGTTGATACACTGTTTGGTATTTGTGTAATAGCTGCACGCACTATTATCTGATTGCAACGTCACGAGAATCGCATCGCATATGACCAAGTACTCTGCGATTTGATATTGTGGGCCGGATGTTGCATAGTATTACATTTAAAAAAAGGGTCCTTTCAATTTCCACGCAATTTGTTGAATATAAACCTGAGGCAATCTAAAAGATCCATTAGGCTCGATGCAAGGTGAGTGAAGTGAGCACCGCAAGGGGTTGCGGATTTATTGCAAAATATTCTGTGTTCCCTTCCGGGACTTCGCCAAGCATTGCACTCATTGCCTATGTTGATTCACCACAGGTTTATATCAAACTCCATGCATATTTGCATAGTTATGAAATGAAAAGGACCCTTTTTTCAAATATAATCCTATCTTAACATAGAATCAGTCCATGTTAACATGGATTTGTTTTGTAAAATTAAATCCTTTGCATCACATTGTATCGCTATAAATTTGGTTGCATGCGATGTGATGGAGTGCAATGTACCCTGTGAAAAAAATTGGGCGTGCAGATATTACACATTTACCCACTGTACAATGAAATGATCTCTAAAACAATAGATTATGTAATGATAGTCTCTAACTTTATCTAGACCATGGTACAGAGTGAAGTTGACTCAAACTTAAACAAATATTAATCTATATAGACCTTATCATAAAGATAAGGAAGATTCTGGATTTGGAATGTTTCCATAAATCCAAGAACGCTAATCGTTTGTAATTTTCAGTGAAGAATTTTTCTAAACAATCCTTAAACTTGTAACAGTTAGAAATTGAAAGGGTAACTAAACAAAATGTACTGGATAATTTTCTCAATTGTCCAAATATTGCAAACTTGAAATTCAAGAGACTTCCTTTTTCCAGTAATATTTGCACTGGTACATCTTCGAACGTAGATGATCCATGTATAAACCTGATGGAAAATTTTTATATATCAATAAAAAATTAATATTTCAAAAATATAGATACAATGACAGTTTAACATTCAAAATTTTGAATATCTTTATTCAAATTATAAACCATAATCGCACACACACAAAATCTATATATATATATGTATATATATATATATATATATATATAAAAGCACTTACCCCCTCTTACAGGAAAGGATTGGAACCAGCACACGGATATGAAGTGAAAGAAAAAACGTGGTTTATTGTACAAGCATTATTGCACAACAGACAGCTGTTCACCTGACAGCCGTTTCAACTGCATGGCAGCAGTTTTCATCAGATGAAAACTGCTGCCATGCAGTTGAAACGGCTGTCAGGTGAACAGCTGTCTGTTGTGCAATAATGCTTGTACAATAAACCACGTTTTTTCTTTCACTTCATATCCGTGTGCTGGTTCCAATCCTTTCCTGTAAGAGGGGGTAAGTGCTTTCATGTTTCTCATATGTACCTGGCACCGGACTATTAACAATTACCTGCATTGAGTGCCATCCTGTGACACATCATTCTATATATATATATATATATATATATATATATATATATATATATATATATATATATATATATATACACACACACACACACACAATATCTATATATATATATATATATATATATATATATATATATATATATATATATATACACATACATCCAAAACTTTTATGTACTTTGTTTAACTACAAGAGCACACCCACCATTGCTCATCCGTATAATTTATTTCTGTAACCTTTACTCTCATATGTTAAAATAATTTTGATCCTGTTTTGAAACTTTTTCAAGACAGCAGTCTCTTATTAGATCTCCATTATTTCAGCAGCCATAATGGAGAGCCTAACACAATAGTGCTGTCTTTTGTAAGTTGCAATTATGGACCCAAAAACGTCAACCTGTACCTCAAATATTTTAACATGATACAATAAATTTTGTTGAGTAAATTTAGATAGATGAAGAATGGTGAGTGCGCTCTTGTACTAGTACAAAGTACTTAAAATTGTTGGATATATGTGGCCGACATGGATTGACTATGATTTTGCATGAGCAATATTTAAAGGACCGAAGCAGTTGCGATTTGGTGGCGCAAAATAAATGACATCACATGCAACCAATCCACATGCCATAATACCTGGGGAATTCAACACATTTTTACATTAACTATCTATGTTACCAAGTAATGAGTCCTTTTTCACATATAAATTTAATAGAAGATCCAATGTTATCATTTCCAAAGTAACTACTGATTTGGAAATACACATGGGCCAATTTTGGCGAGCAACCCAGATGTCGAGCATAGTGAGCAACACATGGGGACGCAGAATCCTTTAACAAATCAGACTACACTACTTAAGCTTTGAACTAGGTTTTATGAAATGGTAGATAATGCCTGATATCCAACAACCAAAGTTTTTGGGTTGTGAGCAAATGAAAACAATATGGACAATATCTATGAAAAAACTAAGATCAGGATGTTTCAAATCACTCCTTTGGACAAACATCCCCTGTTTGCCTCCGCATATACTAAAATGTATAAAATGAAGAGTGTTAAACCAACAACCAATCTACAATTTTAGTTTTCAAACCAAGTATGGAAGTCGAGTTACACACACGCCATTTTAGGATAGTATGGCCGCCATTTTGGTTCGCAGAGTTGCGCAAATAAAGTTTCCATACCCGAGTATGTGTGACAAAGTGGACCAGAAGAGTAGCCATACTATCACACATAAATTCATAATAACATACTGACACTAAATAAAATATAGTTAAAGGTTTAGAACGCCACACATAGCTTAGTTAGCCCTGCATACATCTGTCTGTATCATGTTTAGTACCGTTCCGTTCCGTTTCTTATGCGTAGTATTCCGGTCATTGCGAATATTTCACAATATACACGGCTCGACAGTTATGGACATAATCCATATTCCAGGGACAGTTTCTGTTGAAAGTAGGTAACAAAGGAAACTAGATGAAACCAGTTCTTATCCCTGCTGACGCCGAAACCATCAAACAAAGGACTCTTAAAGTTCACTCCCCTGCACCTATTCAGACCAGGTGCAGCGTCTAACCCCCCAATCACAGCTGAACTGACATACGACCTCCGACCAATGAAAACGGCCTTTGACCTCCCCTTTCTGACCCTATAAGATAGGCGACCCAGAGCAGCCAGGGTCTCTTCGGCACATCTACCTTCCCATGACTTTTCTACCGGACTATAGTTCAGCCCTGAACGATAGTGAGCTCTGACCGGACTGCACTTCGCATATTTGATGAGACGGGTAACGGTTGCATTAACGGTATTTATACTTATTGTATAGTTGGCTGGTTGTGTCTTGTATCTGTATTCTTTCCCCTTAGCAGAGCCTGTTTAGTATTCATTGTTAGCATATTGTATCACTTGTTAAACCTGTATCTTCTATTTCTGTAACCCCCTTTTGTCCATTAGGGACTTAAATACAACCTTTTACGGAGTTCTTATCTCCTTATTTCTATACAGTGGTCGTGTCTGTTTATTAGCATAATAGCGACAAGGTATATTACGGACACTGTCCGATAAGGTATATTCGCAGATTAGAGACAAAGTACTGCGAAGGAATCTCTGATTAAGGTATTGGTTCTTGGTGTACATAATACAATAAAAGGTACGCTACGCTGCGCTACGCTTTGTTCGCACGTAGTTAGGTATAAAGGGTACGTTGGTTGCGGACTTATTACGTAACCAGCGCTTTTCACTTATTGTCTCTCTGGTCATATTTAATCGTCATTAACAATTGGGGGCACGTCCGTCCGCTCCACATTCCAGAACTCAGTACCAGGCGTGCGACCCGACCTATACCAGCAAAAGGGTGGAAGTATTATCCATTGCTGGATAGGCCAGGTCCGCGGCGGTGCGGTGTTCGGGAAGTGCTAGCGCTGAACCCGGAGTACAATAAGTGAAAGCCACGTGTTTTAAAGTATATCATACCTAAGTGTTTAGTAAACTGTACTTCTGCCTGCCACAAGTAGTTTAACGGGGTATAGTGTCTTGGGTTGCTTGTTTATTACAGTATATGTACCACGTGCGATAAGGTTCGCACACGTGGAATCTGTGTTTATTATAGTACATAGAGGATCCCCTCTGTGCAAAACTATAACTTTTATTGTTAGTTATCGCAAAAACAGGGACTCCGCCACGTGGCGACAAGTCCTGGGCCTTTTGCAGTAACGTAAAGCGTCTATTGTGTATTACGCAAGGTGCGCGCGCACATGCCCATATCGGGAAATTTTCGCATCTTTGTACGTGATTTACGGATTAAGTGCGGGATTTATTTCGCATCTTGATACGTAACTTTCGGACAGAGTTAAGGGATATATTCCACATTAAGGCGCAATTACTGCGTATAGCGAAACCCGAGTGCAACCTTGCAAATATACTATAGAACACGTGGGTGGCCGATTCATCGGCGGCCTGTGAACAGCGCATGTACACACGTGGCTGTTCATTGGTACTGCACATGCAGCACACATAGGAACTCAAAGGTGAACAGTATTGAACCACTAGCTTTATTTAAACAGTATAGCAATATACTGTGGATAAGGTGGTGATTAAATAAAGAGAAAATAAGTTTTTTTCTTTTTGTTCATTTTTTTCATAAGCAAGCAACTCAAGCATTATTTTAATAGATTCATATAGCGTATTATAAGGGATTTATACCTGCATAAGTATCTAGTGAAAAGCTACCAGCCTGGGAAGACTTTCTGTACAGAAATATTTCAAATATATGCATAAGACCAAGGTGTAACCAGCGCCCAGTGTGAAAAATAACTGAGGCGAACGGGTGTGTGACGACACGACTCAAGCGCAGTGTAGCCAGTGTAGGACAGTCCAGTTAGGACCGGGTTCACGTGACGACGTGCCCATAGGAACTGCCCCTTCCGTGGAACTACCTATTTTGATCCACTGGGAGGGTACAAGAGGCTAAATCGGAACCCAGTGATCCGATCAGCTACTTTAGAAATACCAGTTTTTGGGGGTACAGGAAAAACAAGTTTTGCTGTGCCCTGGAAAAACTGCCGCACCTTGCAAGTTGGCTAGCAGTTCGCTACTAGTTGAAAGACTTGGTGATTGAGTACATTACCTCGCATAGTGGGCTTCACGCTTGATTGCGGAATAGTGCCATTTTGTGGAGAAGGAGTGATTTGGGAGTGACTCACTGATAAACGGCCCTCCGGTTTCTGCTAGCTGTGAACGTTTATTCCTGTAATTATGGGTAATAACGGTTCACACAGGGATACCGAGTCAGTTAGGGAGGAATCTAGTCGACCCAAAGGGTCGGCGGCTTTCATTATGTGCAGGAAGCACGGTGAACTCGCAGTTGTTTACCAAAATAAATGGAGAAGAATGACACAAGGCAGCAAGTTAGAATTTCCCAGTGTTGGTAGCTTTGATCCAGAAATCTTATCGGCAGTAAAAGATGAAATATGCCTGCTCTCCAGTTGTAAGGAGAGAGTGAAGCATATAGATATTCTTAAATTGTGGCAGAAGGAAGGACAGGAACAATGGGGAATCAGAGGTCTGACAATACCAGATGCAATCAGCCACAATAAAAATGCAACCGCTGCCACAATAGAATCAGCTCCCCCACCCCCATATGTGCCGAAGGGGTTAATGACTCATAAAAAAAACATGAGTAATAATGTATCCATTGCTAACTTGTACGCTGTTTTTACCCCCTATAAGCAAAATACAGATCCAGAAGGGAGATGCCTGACATCAGCCATCCCTTGCGAAGCTAGCAGAAAGGAGAGAGAGGCTGAGACAGCCCAAGCTGCTGCTGCCATTCTGGTCGAGGAGATGGCTGATGCCAGGTACACGATTGGAGACACAGGTAAGTACACACAACACAACACAGAGATAGTTGCTCCTGGGATGTTGTCCAATGGTGCAGGGGGGATAGAGATCCACCCTCTGCACACAGTGGAACCTCCTTGTGGACGGGGAGACGGGGATGAGGTAATGCCTGTAAAGGATAGTGACATGCACAATACATGGACACGATTGGAACGTCATTCAATCATCAAAAATTTCCCTGATCCCAGCAAAGATCTGGCAAAGTGTCAGAAATTTGTAAGGGAGCGAGGAAATTCAGATGAGCCCACCAATAAGGATTGGCGATACATGTTGAGAGCTTGCCTCCCTTCACACATAGATGTCCAGAAGTTCATTCAAGACAGTGGTGTGGAGGGCGATAAGATTTTAACTGAACAGGGCAACCAGGAAAATATACGCCTAATAAATATACAATTGGGTGTATATTTCCCAGCGACAGTTGAAAATACCCTAGGGTTCACCATCACACAGAAAGATGGTGAGTCCACCAGCGGATATTTCAACCGTGCTTTACAGGCATTGCCAAAACACTGTGGTATCCCCAGCCCCAGGGACGGCATACATCTTAAGGGAGGGATTGTCTCTGTGCTGATACAAGGTCTTAGGGAAAATCTGAGAACCAACATAGAACCCAACTGCAGACAAATGTCAATACACACTTTAAAGAAATCTGCTGTTGATCTGGACAAACGATTTAGGACAGAAAGACAAAACCAAACGGTATGTTTCAAATGTGGAAACAAAGGACACATAGCCAGACATTGCAGGGTAAGTAACCATAGGAAACGTAACACATATGTAAGTAACTGGGAGACACAATGGGAGAAGACAGGTAGGTCTCAACACATAGCCATAGCCCCACCTAGTAGCCAACGCCGCCCTAAGCATGACACATATATGCAAACAGGGAGTAGGACACACATACACCCCACATCCAGGTAACATAAGACAATATCTGAGGGAGGAGCCCCAGATATGGGTAAGTGGAATAGTTTAAATATAAAGTTTTTTTGTATCAAACCCGTTAACAACATTCCCTCCTGATCTAGGTTGTTCCAAGCAATTAGTAGCAGCCATTGGGGTAACAGGAAAAATACAACATTACCCACTGACGAAACCAGCGAAGGTTACAATCGGGCCTCTGCATACCAAACACTCTTTTCTGTTGGCTGCAGCGGCCCCGACTAACCTCCTGAGTAGAGATTTACTATGTAAAATGGGATGTGTCATCTATTGCACCCCTAATGGGGTATTTCTGGACACTCCTAGAAATCTTACACAAGAAGTGCAAGATATGCTGGACAGTCCTCAGAGGCTAATGTTGTATTCCACTGTTATAGAGTCAAATCCATCTAAGGTAGCTAAAAACTACAGCACAAATACCGAGTTCCCTTTGAACTAAAGATGGGAAGGACACAGGATCAATGGCAACCATAGCTTCAATAGAAACCCTGTTAAAAACAGAAAGTATAGCGCCCCAAAGTACAGCCTCACCATTCGAAATCTGAGGTTGAGCTGGAAAAATACCCAGTGAAATAACAAGGTTCCCAAAAGAGAACTTTTAGCTAAATACCCCTAGACACAGCCCATAGTCACAACCACACTGGGAAACAGAAAGAAAGGGAGAGCTTACAAATCAGAACAGGAGTTGAAAAGGGTAAGAACCAAATAGTTGAGAGCCAATTCCCCCATAGTGCTAAATCCTGGTGTCATCAAAATAAAAGAAAAATTTTCGGTTGAAAATAAATGTACACATTACTGTCATTAATATTTTCTACCCTTTTTGAGTTTTTCTCTCTCTTTTTCCAATTTTTTTCTCCTTTCCCTACTTTTCTGTTCCAGAAACCTCAGAAAGCCACCAAGCCCCTCCCCCTGGTCTTGCAAGATCGCACCCTGTCCTTACGGCCCACAAATGGGTAAATACCAATACAATGGGTTAATGATCTATTGTTATGTCCTTTCCTCATCCACAGCACCAGCAGTTGGCGATAGACAACTTCTGGTGTATCCTCCTGAGGCAGGACATAAGGTATCTCAGGACGGATTGCGGTTGCGCCTGAACAAGAAAGAGGGAGAGGGGGGGGAAATCTGGGACACATTAGTAACCATAAACCCACAAATCATAGAAAAATAGTTTGAAAGATCTGTCGCACTCCCAGCAGAGAAATACCCCATAAAGCGAGTAGTCAAAAATATATTTTTCCAGTAAATCTTGAACAAAGTCCCAGTATCTTTGAGCATTGCTCCTAATGTTACCCAGGGCAACCACAGCCACCATCTTGTGAAAAGCAGTCCAAGTAATGCACAAAGCATTCCCCTTCTACAAAGAATGAAAAGGGTTGTAAAACGCATTTACATATAAATAGGTGCAATCACAATACCCATGTCTTCACAGACAGATGTGGATAAAGAAGGAGAAACAGGCCTGATTACAGCTTTTGCCATGGGTAAAACTGACACAAGAGACCATGTGATTTAGAATATTAGACCTGCTGAGGGGGCGACAGATATAGTGACGTAAGAAACCTGGTGATGCCAGCCTGACCAATGTCGTACTGCAGTGTGCAATTAAACCCTATTATTTGAGCACTTCCTACTTGTCTACACAGTGTAGTTGCCATAGCACTACTGGTAAACAAAACTGAGAATGTGGTGTTGTGGTGTGTTTTAACTGTTTATGCTCCTCATATAGTCTGGACACTCCTAAAATTCTGCCTAAACATGTGAAAAATATTCATCAGCCAAGTTCACTAAATGGGAACTTGCATTGATGTTACCAGTAAAATGGGTAATATTGTAAACCCAGCAACACTCTTACCAGGTGTGCCCGCCAAAGGCACAAAGGGTGGATTGGTGCTGAGGTTGCTGGAATGGTGGAATTTAGTGGGAGCCGAGACGAATATGATTGCATGACATGTTTGAGTCAGACCTTTTGCAGCAGGCCCCCAAAGGGTGGTAACAACCCATTGGAAGAGGTAATTCATTTTTTTTTCGTTCTTTCCACAACACCGAGAGGGAAAATTGTACACTGGCTATACCGTAATAGATGGAAAAGGCATAGTAGAGGCTGAACCCATTGGACGTCTCACTCAGCAACAGCAGTCTCATTAATAGTACTGCGAACTGAGAGAAAAACAGCCAATATTCATGCCGACTCCAAGTATGTTTGTTGGGGTAATACAGAAGATCTTAGGCCCTATGGCGCCTCAGATGTTTTGTTTCAGTAGCTGGCACTCCAGTGGCGCAAGCGTTGTAAGTTTAAAAGATTTCTGACAGTCACACAGCTGCCGGACAGAGTGGCTGTTATCAAGTGTAAAGGCCACATCTTCGATGAGGATTCAGTGTCACTTGATAATGAACATGCTGGCAAGGCATCTGGGTGAGCCATGCACTCTGCGGATAATGTTTGTGTCCCCCCTGTAAATGTCAGTACATTCACATAGAAATACAAGATTTGTGTCCCCTGCAGGAGAAGCAGTCTGGAAGCCGAAGGGATGTGGACAGGAATAGAAAGATGGACAAGGAAAACCAGTGACTCTGAGAACATGCCAAACTGTCAGGACAGAGATAGCCCATGGCCTGACTTGTCTTGACAGGGAAGGTATGTGAAAAAAAAATGAGTCCGAAATTTCTGGCGTGCCCACAGACAGGTAAGACGACAGGATCATGCCTTACTTGTCTGGGGGGAAAGAAACTGCAACGGTTGTTCCCACAGAGCCATCTCCACATCCCTCCTCCAGCAGGATCCTCTGCAGGTAATACAAAATTGGCTTCGTACAGTCCACTCTAGAAGCATTTTTTTTTTTTTTTTATATATATATATGTGTTGACGTTTGTGTGTATAGATATAGCAGCCCAGAAGCACCCTTGAGTATGCAAGTATATTTATATATATGAAAGGTTTAAGTCATGTATGAACCTTCAGGGACTGATGGTACACCCCATAATCTCTTTTGTAGTAGTAGAATCACTCTCAGAACTCCACCTCATTGGTCCCCATCGAAACATTGCTTGGCGGGCAGCCACAGGTTATGGTAATCCCACAAGGAGATCCTAGACCACAAATGCAAGTGATGTATCCACACCTGGAAAACTGCAGCAAAAGGACTTTGTTGACACCTGTTGTGAACTGTCATAACCATGAACCAGGAGATGTTGTTGTTTCCCCTGCTTTGCCATATACAGGTTGCTTGATAGACCTTTGGAAAGGACCACCCCAGATCTTGTTGACCAGCACTACCTCAATAACAAAGTCGCAGAGAGAGAGATTCGGGTACGTTCGTCCTACTGCCAAAGGAACAGAAAACCAAAAGGTCCTTACACTCGAGGGCGAAAGAAAGAAATCGCTAAGAGGCACCATTTCGGGAGGACTGGAGAGCAGCTAAGGTCAAGCAACCTGTACAAGCTACAAAAGGGACTGTGACACACCCCACTGGTAACAGGTTGGAAGGATCACTAACCAAATTTTTCCTTTCTCAGTTTTCTCTATTGTTGTGGGTCCTATTCTTGTCTCCCCCCCACTATCCGTTATCTTCAAAATCAAGGATACCGCCGCCGCACTGCTGCCAGGCATTGGACGGACGATACAGAGTTCTGAGAGTGTGTTACCCATCCCAGTTTAGGTCAAGGTAGAATCTATAAACTTGATACATTACCCAGGACCGGATGTTTGATAGTGATAATACCATCATACTTAAAAGCATACCAAAAAGAGAGACAACAAAGAGTTCAAGGGTCTGTTGTCACAAACAATACCTACCAAAGGATGCCATATCTGAAAAACGTGTATATGTTGTAACCACCCCTGTTTTTATTTTTATCCCAAAATTGTACATTATCCTTCGTGACCCTGAGTAGATTGTTCGATAAATGCGGCCCATCGTTTATCCATGATCCTGGATCGGCCGAGAGCAGATGGTTTACTCCCCTTATATGTTTATTTCATGGATCCCAATTTCTTTGTTAGGATTATGAATTTCTGTATTGTCGTGTAAAATGTTTTTTTTTTATGTAACAGTTTTATATTTACTGTTAAAGGGTGGACTATGGAAGTCGAGTTACACACACGCCATTTTAGGATAGTATGGCCGCCATTTTGGTTCGCAGAGTTGCGCAAATAAAGTTTCCATACCCGAGTATGTGTGACAAAGTGGACCAGAAGAGTAGCCATACTATCACACATAAATTCATAATAACATACTGACACTAAATAAAATATAGTTAAAGGTTTAGAACGCCACACATAGCTTAGTTAGCCCTGCATACATCTGTCTGTATCATGTTTAGTACCGTTCCGTTCCGTTTCTTATGCGTAGTATTCCGGTCATTGCGAATATTTCACAATATACACGGCTCGACAGTTATGGACATAATCCATATTCCAGGGACAGTTTCTGTTGAAAGTAGGTAACAAAGGAAACTAGATGAAACCAGTTCTTATCCCTGCTGACGCCGAAACCATCAAACAAAGGACTCTTAAAGTTCACTCCCCTGCACCTATTCAGACCAGGTGCAGCGTCTAACCCCCCAATCACAGCTGAACTGACATACGACCTCCGACCAATGAAAACGGCCTTTGACCTCCCCTTTCTGACCCTATAAGATAGGCGACCCAGAGCAGCCAGGGTCTCTTCGGCACATCTACCTTCCCATGACTTTTCTACCGGACTATAGTTCAGCCCTGAACGATAGTGAGCTCTGACCGGACTGCACTTCGCATATTTGATGAGACGGGTAACGGTTGCATTAACGGTATTTATACTTATTGTATAGTTGGCTGGTTGTGTCTTGTATCTGTATTCTTTCCCCTTAGCAGAGCCTGTTTAGTATTCATTGTTAGCATATTGTATCACTTGTTAAACCTGTATCTTCTATTTCTGTAACCCCCTTTTGTCCATTAGGGACTTAAATACAACCTTTTACGGAGTTCTTATCTCCTTATTTCTATACAGTGGTCGTGTCTGTTTATTAGCATAATAGCGACAAGGTATATTACGGACACTGTCCGATAAGGTATATTCGCAGATTAGAGACAAAGTACTGCGAAGGAATCTCTGATTAAGGTATTGGTTCTTGGTGTACATAATACAATAAAAGGTACGCTACGCTGCGCTACGCTTTGTTCGCACGTAGTTAGGTATAAAGGGTACGTTGGTTGCGGACTTATTACGTAACCAGCGCTTTTCACTTATTGTCTCTCTGGTCATATTTAATCGTCATTAACACAAGCCTATAAGAATACTAGTAGGAGCCAATTGGGTTGCAGTTTTTCAAACAACATTTTAACACATTGTCATGCTGCATTAATCTAGCCCTCAGTCTATTTTAACATTGAATAATATTAAAAAATCTGGTCAAATGCGTTGATAGAATGGAATGCGTGATTTGTTAGCATGCATTTAGAACGATGTTATTTCTCCATTTCTAAAATGGGTGGCACAGTACATACATAAGTAACATGGATTTAACTATGTACCTTGTACATTATTCAATGATCAATCTGAAAATTTTTGAGGAATTTTGTGCTGTCGTTTAGGCCGAACCTTCTCTATGTTCCCTTTTGTAGTTTCAAGCAAGGGTGTTTCTTCTTTGTTTTCTATCGAACTATATTCGCTCTCACTACCAATCTGCTCAACATCGTTTTTTATATGGTTATCTATAATATGCGCCTCTTTGCCAAAGACTGTCCCTGTTGTTGTTGTTAAATCTTTCTCCAGGTTTTGATTCTGCAGTATAGCAATCATTGTCTTATGATTTTCAAAGATTTTTTGACCAATTTCCACAACAATATCTGTTAACTTGATGAAATCATGGTGCAGTACATCAAATTGGTTTTCTACAATTTTCTTGTTTAAGGATAAGGCGGAATCAATAAGTTTCTCTACTTTAACATCTTCTGTAACGGTGGTTCCCAATTCCCTTTTTTTGGGTTGTGAAAATTGTTTTATTTTTGTTTTAAGATCACTTCTGTGTTGAAATTTTTCTATGTTACCAGATGAACACGGCATAGCTGTGCTTCCTTCGTCTTGAGATGAGTCTTCAATTTCTACTGTGTTATGTATCATTTGCATAAGTCCACTTGAGTCTTCATGTAGAATGTTAGGTTCACAGAATTGTCCTTTTAAGAGAAAAAAAAGCGAAGTATTTAGAAGAGTTATCTTGCTTTGTAAATTCAAACAAAATAGTATACACTTATATAATAACATCCAATGAATCAAACTGAATTTAGTAATAACTCAACAAAACTACTACTAATTGGAGAGTGAGAGAAACCAATCAGCTACTACCTGCCATTTATTAACCAAAGGTTATTATTTCGCAGATATATTGATTTTTATCTGTCTATATATATCACAAATTATAGCAGTACTTCTGTCCCCATATGTTAAGACGCCTTCATAAATTTAAAAACAACACTCAGCTAAACATTCTTTTTTAATAGCATATAATCATAACCCAAATCTTTAAAATTTTATATTAAATTGATATTTTGTACCTTTTACAATGTTGATATCTTCAGACCTTGTTGTTTTTATCACATCATCCTTCTTGTACATATTAGATTTGAGTTTCTTTTTTTTTGGAGTATTTTTCGATGTTTGTTTCTTTAGTGCAGACCTGGGTGTCTTGGCCTTTAAATCTAAATTACAAACAATTCATTATTTGACATACTTTTAAACTTTTGATAATATGAGAAAATAAAAACTTACCTTGGTGTACAGATACTGATTCCTCAGTGTCTATTGCTTCTGATATCCCGCGGACTGAATATACAGATAATTTCTCAGATAATCGTGTTTCCCATGGAGACATATCAATTTTCAAAGGAGGTCCACCACCAGTTTTTTTTGAATGAGCATGCATTTGAGACATTTTCTTTTTGATGGCTATTTTGCAATCAGAATACCTTTTCTTACACACGTGAGCTGAGCGAGGAATCTTCCCTACTGCCGAAACATGTAGCGCAATTTTTTTCCAAGTTTTTTCTTTCAATTCAAACCGGTAATTTACTCCAGACTGTTTTCCGAATAAAATGTGATAATACTTCAGCACCCCTTCTACTAGTGCTTCATTTTCATAGTAACTAAACCTTGGAGCCCTTTTTGAATTTTGTTGGCTATTCCCACATACTGATTCGTCATCAGAGGTTGTGGGTGAATAATTAGAGCATTCGTCTGAAACATCCTCTTCAAAGGTTGGAGAGTCTGACATAGTATTCTAGAGAAATATAACGTACAAATATTATACTAATGCAATATTTTCAATTTTATACATTAGACATATTTTAGACATATACGTCTGTAGTGTTCCTTCTAGGAACATGGGCAGGCAGGGCACGCAGAATCATGGGGCAGCGTTGAAGGGGGGGTTCCCTTCCTGCCAGAGTCACAAACGCGACGGGACCGTCCCCCTGACGTCATATACGTGGCGGGACCGTCCCTGCAACGTCACAAATGGGGCGGGCCAGGGCTCCCCGGGGGTTTAGCAGTGCCGGGGAATCGCCGTGCACCGCTATATACAGCAGCGCCGGACTTTCCCAGGCACATCTAGGCAGGCTGTTTTAGCATGGTGCTGCCAGAGAGGCAGGGCACATTTTGGCCCTTCAAAAATCAGGCAGGGCACAGCGCCCCGCTAAAACAGCCTAGCGGGAACACTACGTATGCTTTATAATCCTCCAATGTCATAGGAACTCGTATTAGCGGCAGTATATACGGGCGCTAATTCGAATTATTTGTAGCAGCACGCACGGATCATTCAGATCCCTGCACACTTCGATGTGTAAATAAAAAATGAAAAAGAAAAGTAAATAAAAATAAATAAATAAATAAAAACGGGGTAGGGTCTCTACCACAGCCGAAACCATCACCGGGCACACAGCCTGGAGCCGGTAATTAAAAATCAGGGAACACAATAAATAGGGGTTCCCTGATTTTTAACAACCAGCCCCAGGCTCATCATATAACCTAACAAGATATAGGTTGCATTCATATGTGTAATGTTTAGCAAGATATGTACACAAAATAGTGTTGATATGTGCAATATTTCAATATATATATATATATATATATATATATATATATATAAATAAAAGTCATCCTTAAATATAAACATTTATATATAAACATAATTTTTAAACATTATTGTGATTTTCCATTCATTTAGACCAGATCTGGCTGTCATTCCTTTTAGTACATAGCCACAGCCCTCTTGCATACATACATACATGCATACATACCATATATACACCACCACCCTCATACTGTACATACCATTTACACACCACCACCCTTATACATACTGTACATACCATTTATACACCGCCACCCTCATACATACACACTGTACATACCATATATACACCACCACCCTCATACATACCATTTACACACCACCACCCTTATACATACTGTACATACCATTTATACACCGCCACCCTCATACATACACACTGTACATACCATATATACACCACCACCCTCATACATACCATTTACACACCACCACCCTTATACATACTGTACATACCATTTATACACCGCCACCCTCATACATACACACTGTACATACCATATATACACCACCGCCCTCATACATACATACTGTACATACCATTTATACACCGCCACCCTCATACATACACACTGTACATACCATTTATACACCGCCACCCTCAAACATACCATTTACACACGACCACCCTCATACATACATACTGTACATACCATTTATACACCACCGCCCTCATACATACATACTGTACATACCATTTATACACCGCCGCCCTCATACATACATACTGTACATACCATATATACACCGCCACCCTCATACATGCCATATACACACCACCACCATCATACATACATACTGTACATACCATTTATACACCGCCACCCTCATACATACCATTTACACACCACCACCCTCATACATACATACTGTACATA